>NC_088236.1:8038945-8041445 GCF_036934945.1 Oncorhynchus masou masou | reverse complement strand
CATTCTACCGTCTAACTCTCCCCCAGTCCCTCCATTCATTCCTCTAGCTATCCCTCCATTCTACTGTCTAACTTTCCCTTCATCTCTCCATTCTACCGTCTAACTCTCCTTCAGTCCCTCCATTCATCCCTCTAGCTATCCCTCCATATCTTCCTCAGTCCCTCCATTCTACCCTCTAACTTTCTCTCCATCCCTCCTTCTAACTCTCCCTCCATCTCTCCATTCTACCGTCTAACTCTCCCTCCATCTCTCCATTCTACCGTCTAACTCTCGCTCCATCTCCCCATTCTACCATCTAACTCTCCTTCCATCTCTCCATTCTACCCTCTAACTCTCCCTCCATCCTTCCCTCTAATTATCCCTCCATCTCTCCATTCTACCATCTAACTCTCCCTCCATCTCTCCATTCTACCGTCGAACTGTCCCTCCATCTCTCCATTCTACCCTCTAACTCTCCCTCTATCCTTCCCTCTAATTATCCCTCCATCTCTCCATTCTACCGTCTAACTCTCCCTCCATCTCTCCATTCTACCGTCGAACTGTCCCTCCATCTCTCCATTCTACCGTCTAACTCTCCCTCCATCCTTCCCTCTAATTATCCCTCCATCTCTCCATTCTACCGTCTAACTCTCCCTCCATCTCTCCATTCTACCATCTAACTCTCCCTCCATCTCTCCATTCTACCGTCGAACTGTCCCTCCATCTCTCCATTCTACCGTCTAACTCTCCCTCCATCCTTCCCTCTAATTATACCTCCATCTCTCCATTCTACCATCTAACTCTCCCTCCATCTCTCCATTCTACCGTCGAACTGTCCCTCCATCTCTCCATTCTACCCTCTAACTCTCCCTCTATCCTTCCCTCTAATTATCCCTCCATCTCTCCATTCTACCGTCTAACTCTCCCTCCATCTCTCCATTCTACCGTCGAACTGTCCCTCCATCTCTCCATTCTACCGTCTAACTCTCCCTCCATCCTTCCCTCTAATTATCCCTCCATCTCTCCATTCTACTGTCTAACTCACTCTCCATCCTTCCCTCTAATTATCCCTCCATCTCTCCATTCTACTGTCTAACTCTCCCTCCATCACTCCATTCTACTGTCTAACTCTCCCTCCATCTCTCCATTCTACCGTCGAACTCTCCCTCCATCTCTCCATTCTACCGTCTAACTCTCCCTCCATCTCTCCATTCTACTGTCTAACTCTCCCTCCATCCTTCCATCTGTCCCACTAACTGTCCCTCCATCCTTCCATCTGTCCCACTAACTGTCCCTGTACTGTCAGGATCCTGCAGTGACTCATTCTTCACAACCAGCAGGCAATAAAAGCAACATAAACCCTCCCATAAAGCCCCTGTCACACCGTCATAAAACTAAAACCTATGAAGGCTATCGAGGCCTTTTTACTGTCCTCTCCACTGTCTGCTTGCCAGACAGCTTCTGCTAAACGACATTGCGAAGCGCAAAACACATTCATCATTGATGCACATACGCTGGTACGCAGGTGCCGGGACTCAAGACCTTCCAGTGAGGAAGATATGTGACCCCATCTACTTTTAGTTATTTCATCTATCTACCTTTTTTTTTTTGCTTGCCTTCTGTAAAGTGTCTTTGTGTGTCATGAAGAGGGCTAAATAAACTGGACACACCCCTATCATTATTAATTATTACTCTGTACCACCGCGCTACTGTTTTCAGGCAAGCTGCGTAGACGCCAGTTCTACTCCCAGCCTCTGGAGAACGGTCGGATCCTGTCTCAGGGGTCCACGTTCACCTACCAGGACGTGGTGGACCTGCTTCTGGTGTACACCCCTGACGCGGCCAGCGGGGGCAGTGATGAGCTCGCCTTCTCTCTGACCGACGGCGTCCACGTCGCCACCGGACGACTCACCTTCACCATAGACGTCAGGAAGAGCGAAGGACCAAGGATGACTGTGAATAGAGGCCTGCAGCTGGCCGCAGGTACGCTCTTGGGTTTGTGTGGACCTTGTGTGACCTTAAACAGTTTCCGCAGGTACGCTCTTGGGTTTGTGTGGACCTTGTGTGACCTTAAACAGTTTCCGCAGGTACGCTCTTGGGTTTGTGTGGACCTTGTGTGACCTTAAACAGTTTCCGCAGGTACGCTCTTGGGTTTGTGTGGACCTTGTGTGACCTTAAACAGTTTCCGCAGGTACGCTCTTGGGTTTGTGTGGACCTTGTGTGACCTTAAACAGTTTCCGCAGGTACGCTCTTGGGTTTGTGTGGACCTTGTGTGACCTTAAACAGTTTCCGCAGGTACGCTCTTGGGTTTGTGTGGACCTTGTGTGACCTTAAACAGTTTCCGCAGGTACGCTCTTGGGTTTGTGTGGACCTTGTGTGACCTTAAACAGTTTCCGCAGGTACGCTCTTGGGTTTGTGTGGACCTTGTGTGACCTTAAACAGTTTCCGCAGGTACGCTCTTGGGTTTGTGTGGACCTTGTGTGACCTTAAACAGTTTCCGCAGGTACGCTCTTGGGTTTGT
>NC_088236.1:8021445-8036445 GCF_036934945.1 Oncorhynchus masou masou | reverse complement strand
TCTTCATCAGTGTACTAGGTATGTACCAGTCTTTCTTCATCAGTGTACTAGGTATGTACCAGTCTTTCTTCATCAGTGTACTAGGTATGTAGCTGTCTTTCTTCATCAGTGTACTAGGTATGAAGCTGTCTTTCTTCATCAGTGTACTAGGTATGTACCAGTCTTCATCAGTGTACTAGGTATGTACCAGTCTTTCTTCATCAGTGTACTAGGTATGTACCAGTCTTCATCAGTGTACTAGGTATGTACCAGTCTTCATCAGTGTACTAGGTATGTAGCTGTCTTTCTTCATCAGAGTACTAGATATGTACCAGTCTTTCTTCATCAGTGTACTAGGTATGTACCAGTCTTTCTTCATCAGTGTACTAGGTATGTACCAGTCTTTCTTCATCAGTGTACTAGGTATGTACCAGTCTTTCTTCATCAGTGTACTAGGTAGGTACCAGTCTTTCTTCATCAGTGTACTAGGTATGTGGTATCTGACGTAGGAGACGCACAGGACAGACTACCGTAGTAAAACAGTGGACAGTGGGTTCTGCACCATCTGGAATCTTAGCCAGTGGTCCAGTCTGCTAAAAACTGTCAATGGCTGACAACGTGCTCCATCCTTCTGGTCTGTTCTAGGCTTTGTGCTCCTCAGTGGTTTATTGAGACACGGTTTCCAGCCTCAGGTTTTAATTTCCCTTTTCCTACTTGTTCTCTTTTGTTCCCTCCCTCCTTTCCTTTTGTTCCTTCCTTTCCTTCCTTCCTTCCTTCCTTCCTTCCTTCCTTCCTTCCTTCCTTCCTTCCTTCCTTCCTACCTTCCTTCCTTCCTTCCTTTCTTCCCTCCCTCCCTCCCTCCCTCCCTCCCTCCCTCCCTCCCTCCCTCCCTCCCTCCCTCCCTCCCTCCCTCCCTCCCTGCTTTCCTTTTGTCCCTCCCTCCCTCCCTCCCTCCCTCCCTCCCTCCCTCCCTCCCTCCCTCCCTCCCTCCCTCCCTCCCTCCCTCCCTCCCTCCCTCATTCCTTCCTTTCATCCTTCATTCCTTCCTTTCGTCCTTCCTTCCTTCCTTCCTTTATTCCTTCCTTTCTTTTCTCCCTCCCTCCCTCCCTCCCTCCCTCCCTCCCTCCCTCCCTCCCTCCCCCTCCCTCCCTCCCTCCCTCCCTCCCTCCCTCCCTCCCTTTTCTTTCTTTCTTTCTATCTTCCCTGCCTCCCTCCCTCCTTCGCCCCTCTAGAGGACCACCTGCCCCCCTCTGTGGTAATGAATAAAGGTCTGGTGGTTGATGAGAACTCAGTGAAGAAGCTGACTACTCTCCAGCTGTCGGCTACAGACCAGGACAGTGAGCCTGGAGAACTGGTGTATCGCATCACCAAGCAGACTGCACTGGGACACCTGGAGCACGCCAGCAACCCAGGTACACACACACACACACACACTGGCAAGCACACACACACTGGCAAGCACGCACAGAAACACGCCGCCAACAACCGAGGTACTGTACTGGAGCTATCAACCAGCTCAGGTGGAAACACACAGACACACACGCACACACACACACACAGGACACACACAGAGACACACACACACACAGGACACACACACACACACACGCACACACACACACACACACACACACAGACACACACACACAAGACAGTAAAATTGTCAATTCACATACTTATCAACAGAACATCCCTGGTCATCTCTACTGCCTCTGATCTGACAGACTCACTAAACACAAATGTTTTGTTTGTAAATGTTGTCTGAGTGTTAGAGTACACCCCTGGCTCTCTGTAAATAAATAAAACAATAACATCGTGCCGTCTGGTTTGCTTAATGTAAGTCATTTAAAATTATTTATCCTTTTACTTTTGATACTTCAGTATCTTTGAGCAATTCCATTTACTTTTGATACTTAAATATATTTAAAACCAAATGCTTTTAGACTTTTACTCACGTAGTATTTTAAGGAGTGACTTTCACTTTTACTTGAGTCATTTTTACTTTTGAGTATATTTACTTTTACTCAAGTATGACAGTTGGGTACTTTTTCCTCCACTGGGTTGTAAGGGCAGAATTGCCGTCAGCTAGCGAACAATGCTAACTACCACTACAGTGTGCTAATCTAATGCTAATCTAATGCTAATAGCATTATATTCCAGGAACTGATTCCATGATGTCTGTGCCGCGATCAGTAAATACCATTATACCAACAGACTTGGTATATGACCCAAGCAGGAATCAAACCCACGACCCTGGCATTGCTAGTTCAATGCTAATGGTGGATTAATATGCTGTGTTGATTTTCAAAGAAAGTTTAGAAAGCTAACGCTAACACATCCATTAACTTTAACTGTTAATGCTAATGAATGCTAATTTCCTTCCGGATACAGGAACACGCATCACGTCCTTCTCCCAGGCTGATCTGACCTCCCGCAGTGTCCAGTACGTTCACACCAGCGAAGAAGAGAAGCATGCGGACCAGTTCTCCTTTATCGTGTCTGACGGCGCTAACGAGGTACACACACACACATACACATGGTCACACACATGTTTTGTTCTTTTATCCTCACACACACACACACACGCACACACACACACACTATCGATAATGTCCCGCTGTGTGTAAGAGGTTGTCGGGCCGTGTCACTATTGGCTGCCCGCTGTGTATAAGAGGTTATCGGGCCGTGTCACTATTGGCTGACCGCTGTGTATAAGAGGTTGTCGGGCCGTGTCACTATTGGCTGACCGCTGTGTATAAGAGGTTGTCGGGCCGTGTCACTATTGGCTGACCGCTGTGTATAAAAGGTTATCGGGCCGTGTCACTATTGGGCTGACCATTGTGTATAAAAGGTTGTCGGGCGTGTCGCTATTGGCTGACCGCTGTGTATAAGAGGTTGTCGGGCGTGTCGCTATTGGCTGACCGCTGTGTATAAAAGGTTATCGGGCCGTGTCACTATTGGGCTGACCATTGTGTATAAGAGGTTATCGGGCCGTGTCACTATTGGCTGACCGCTGTGTATAAGAGGTTGTCGGGCGTGTCGCTATTGGCTGACCGCTGTGTATAAAAGGTTATCGGGCCGTGTCACTATTGGGCTGACCGTTGTGTATAAAAGGTTATCGGGCCGTGTCACTATTGGGCTGACCGCTGTGTATAAGAGGTTGTCGGGCGTGTCGCTATTGGCTGACCGCTGTGTATAAGAGGTTGTCGGGCGTGTCGCTATTGGCTGACCGCTGTGTGTAAGAGGTTGTCGGGCCGTGTCACTATTGGCTGACCGCTGTGTATAAGAGGTTATCGGGCCGTGTCACTATTGGCTGACCGCTGTGTATAAGAGGTTGTCGGGCGTGTCGCTATTGGCTGACCGCTGTGTATAAGAGGTTATCGGGCCGTGTCACTATTGGCTGACCGCTGTGTATAAGAGGTTATCGGGCCGTGTCACTATTGGCTGACCGCTGTGTATAAGAGGTTATCGGGCCGTGTCACTATTGGCTGACCAATGGGTATAAGAGGTTGTCGGGCCGTGTCGCTATTGGCTGAACGCTGTGTATAAGAGGTTATCGGGCCGTGTCACTATTGGCTGACCGCTGTGTGTAAGAGGTTGTCGGGCCGTGTCGCTATTGGCTGACCGCTGTGTATAAGAGGTTATCGGGCCGTGTCACTATTGGCTGACCGCTGTGTATAAGATGTTATCGGGCCGTGTCACTATTGGCTGACCGCTGTGTATAAGAGGTTATCGGGCCGTGTCACTATTGGCTGACCGCTGTGTATAAGAGGTTGTCGGGCCGTGTCGCTATTGGCTGACCGCTGTGTATAAGAGGTTATCGGGCCGTGTCACTATTGGCTGACCGCTGTGTATAAAAGGTTATCGGGCCGTGTCACTATTGGGCTGACCATTGTGTATAAAAGGTTATCGGGCCGTGTCACTATTGGCTGACCAATGGGTATAAGAGGTTGTCGGGCCGTGTCGCTATTGGCTGACCGCTGTGTATAAGAGGTTATCGGGCCGTGTCACTATTGGCTGACCGCGGTGTATAAGAGGTTATCGGGCCGTGTCACTATGGGCTGACCGTTGTGTATAAGAGGTTATCGGGCCGTGTCACTATTGGGCTGACCATTGTGTATAAAAGGTTGTCGGGCCGTGTCGCTATTGGCTGACCGCTGTGTATAAGAGGTTATCGGGCCGTGTCACTATTGGGCTGACCAATGGGTATAAGAGGTTGTCGGGCCGTGTCGCTATTGGCTGACCGCTGTGTATAAGAGGTTATCGGGCCGTGTCACTATTGGCTGACCGCTGTGTATAAGAGGTTATCGGGCCGTGTCACTATTGGCTGACCGCTGTGTATAAGAGGTTGTCGGGCCGTGTCACTATTGGCTGACCGCTGTGTATAAGAGGTTATCGGGCCGTGTCACTATTGGCTGACCGCTGTGTATAAGAGGTTATCGGGCCGTGTCACTATTGGCTGACCGCTGTGTATAAGAGGTTATCGGGCCGTGTCACTATTGGCTGACCGCTGTGTATAAGAGGTTGTCGGGCCGTGTCACTATTGGCTGACCAATGGGTATAAGAGGTTGTCGGGCCGTGTCACTATTGGGCTGACCGTTGTGTATAAAAGGTTATCGGGCCGTGTCGCTATTGGCTGCCCGCTGTGTATAAGAGGTTATCGGGCCGTGTCACTATTGGCTGACCGCTGTGTATAAGAGGTTGTCTGGCGTGTCGCTATTGGCTGAACGCTGTGTATAAGAGGTTATCGGGCCGTGTCACTATTGGCTGACCGCTGTGTATAAGAGGTTGTCTGGCGTGTCGCTATTGGCTGAACGCTGTGTATAAGAGGTTATCGGGCCGTGTCACTATTGGGCTGACCGCTGTGCGTAAGAGGTTGTCGGGCCGTGTCACTATTGGCTGACCAATGGGTATAAGAGGTTATCGGGCCGTGTCACTATTGGGCTGACCATTGTGTATAAAAGGTTATCGGGCCGTGTCACTATTGGGCTGACCGTTGTGCGTGTGGTGTTTTGTGGATCTGCAGGTCTGACCGTTGTGCGTGTGGTGTTTTGTGGATCTGCAGGGCTGACCGTTGTGCGTGTGGTGTTTTGTGGATCTGCAGGTCTGACCGTTGTGCGTGTGGTGTTTTGTGGATCTGCAGGTCTGACCGTTGTGCGTGTGGTGTTTTGTGGATCTGCAGGTCTGACCGTTGTGCGTGTGGTGTTTTGTGGATCTGCAGGTCTGACCGTTGTGCGTGTGGTGTTTTGTGGATCTGCAGGTCTGACCGTTGTGCGTGTGGTGTTTTGTGGATCTGCAGGTCCATTCTGTTCAGTTGGTTTTGCATCCTAAACATTTGATCAGGATGTTTGCATGTGAAGTATCAGACCATCCAATCAGATAGTTGTATTTCTACCGCTACTGTACCCACCAGGATATGATTGCTGTTGGGGTTGAGACGATGTTTTCTGTGTATGTTGTGGTGGTTGCCCAGAGGTCATTCTGAGTATGTTTGGGGTGGCAGTGTAGCCTAGTGGTTAGAGCGTTGGACTAGTTACCAAAAGGTTGCAAGATCAAATCCCTGAGCTGACAAGGTACAAATCTGTTGTTCTGCCCCTGAACAAGGCAGTTAACCCACTGTTCCTAGACCGTCATTGAAAATAAGAATTTATTCTTAACTGACTTGCCTAGTTCAAATTTAAATAAAAAAATGTTGTCATGGGTGGCCCTGAGGTTTCACATATCATTCTCTGTTTTACAACACTGTGCAGTAGGTTACTGTGAAACAAGATACAATGTTCTGCATGACCTCAGAGCAACTACAATGTTCTGCATGGCCTCAGAGCAACTACAATGTTCTGCATGACCTCAGAGCAACTACAATGTTCTGCATGGCCTCAGAGCAACTACAATGTTCTACATGACCTCAGAGCAACTACAATGTTCTGCATGACCTCAGAGCAACTACAATGTTCTGCATGGCCTCAGAGCAACTACAATGTTCTGCATGGCCTCAGAGCAACTACAATGTTCTGCATGACCTCAGAGCAACTACAATGTTCTACATGACCTCAGAGCAACTACAATGTTCTGCATGGCCTCAGAGCAACTACAATGTTCTACATGACCTCAGAGCAACTACAATGTTCTGCATGACCTCAGAACAACTACAATGTTCTGCATGACCTCAGAACAACTACAATGTTCTGCATGACCTCAGAGCAACTACAATGTTCTGCATGACCTCAGAGCAACTACAATGTTCTGCATGGCCTCAGAGCAACTACAATGTTCTGCATGGCCTCAGAGCAACTACAATGTTCTGCATGACCTCAGAGCAACTACAATGTTCTGCATGACCTCAGAACAACTACAATGTTCTGCATGGCCTCAGAACAACTACAATGTTCTGCATGGCCTCAGAACAACTACAATGTTCTGCATGGCCTCAGAACAACTACAATGTTCTGCATGGCCTCAGAACAACTACAATGTTCTGCATGACCTCAGAGCAACTACAATGTTCTGCATGACCTCAGAGCAACTACAATGTTCTGCATGACCTCAGAGCAACTACAATGTTCTGCATGACCTCAGAGCAACTACAATGTTCTGCATGGCCTCAGAGCAACTACAATGTTCTGCATGGCCTCAGAGCAACTACAATGTTCTGCATGGCCTCAGAGCAACTACAATGTTCTGCATGACCTCAGAACAACTACAATGTTCTGCATGGTCTCAGAGCAACTACAATGTTCTGCATGACCTCAGAGCAACTACAATGTTCTGCATGGCCTCAGAGCAACTACAATGTTCTATATGGCCTCAGAGCAACTACAATGTTCTGCATGACCTCAGAACAACTACAATGCTCTGCATGGCCTCAGAACAACTACAATGTTCTATATGGCCTCAGAGCAACTACAATGTTCTGCATGGCCTCAGAGCAACTACAATGCTCTGCATGGCCTCAGAACAACTACAATGTTCTATATGGCCTCAGAGCAACTACAATGTTCTGCATGACCTCAGAACAACTATAATGTTCTATATGGCCTCAGAGCAACTACAATGTTCTGCATGGCCTCAGAGCAACTACAATGTTCTGCATGGCCTCAGAACAACTACAATGTTCTGCATGGCCTCAGAGCAACTACAATGTTCTGCATGGCCTCAGAGCAACTACAATGTTCTGCATGGCCTCAGAGCAACTACAATGTTCTGCATGACCTCAGAGCAACTACAATGTTCTGCATGGCCTCAGAGCAACTACAATGTTCTGCATGGCCTCAGAGCAACTACAATGTTCTGCATGACCTCAGAGCAACTACAATGTTCTGCATGACCTCAGAGCAACTACAATGTTCTGCATGACCTCAGAGCAACTACAATGTTCTGCATGACCTCAGAGCAACTACAATGTTCTACATGACCTCAGAGCAACTACAATGTTCTGCATGGCCTCAGAGCAACTACAATGTTCTGCATGGCCTCAGAGCAACTACAATGTTCTACATGACCTCAGAGCAACTACAATGTTCTGCATGGCCTCAGAGCAACTACAATGTTCTGCATGGCCTCAGAGCAACTACAATGTTCTGCATGGCCTCAGAGCAACTACAATGTTCTGCATGGCCTCAGAGCAACTACAATGTTCTGCATGACCTCAGAGCAACTACAATGTTCTGCATGGCCTCAGAGCAACTACAATGTTCTGCATGGCCTCAGAGCAACTACAATGTTCTGCATGACCTCAGAGCAACTACAATGTTCTGCATGACCTCAGAGCAACTACAATGTTCTGCATGACCTCAGAGCAACTACAATGTTCTGCATGACCTCAGAGCAACTACAATGTTCTACATGACCTCAGAGCAACTACAATGTTCTGCATGGCCTCAGAGCAACTACAATGTTCTGCATGGCCTCAGAGCAACTACAATGTTCTACATGACCTCAGAGCAACTACAATGTTCTGCATGGCCTCAGAGCAACTACAATGTTCTGCATGGCCTCAGAGCAACTACAATGTTCTGCATGACCTCAGAGCAACTACAATGTTCTGCATGACCTCAGAGCAACTACAATGTTCTGCATGACCTCAGAGCAACTACAATGTTCTGCATGACCTCAGAGCAACTACAATGTTCTACATGACCTCAGAGCAACTACAATGTTCTGCATGGCCTCAGAGCAACTACAATGTTCTGCATGGCCTCAGAGCAACTACAATGTTCTACATGACCTCAGAGCAACTACAATGTTCTGCATGGCCTCAGAGCAACTACAATGTTCTGCATGACCTCAGAGCAACTACAATGTTCTGCATGGCCTCAGAGCAACTATAATGTTCTGCATGGCCTCAGAGCAACTACAATGTTCTGCATGGCCTCAGAGCAACTACAATGTTCTACATGGCCTCAGAACAACTACAATGTTCTGCATGACCTCAGAGCAACTACAATGTTCTGCATGACCTCAGAGCAACTACAATGTTCTGCATGGCCTCAGAGCAACTACAATGTTCTGCATGGCCTCAGAGCAACTATAATGTTCTGCATGGCCTCAGAGCAACTACAATGTTCTGCATGACCTCAGAGCAACTACAATGTTCTGCATGACCTCAGAACAACTACAATGTTCTGCATGACCTCAGAGCAACTACAATGTTCTACATGGCCTCAGAGCAACTACAATGTTCTGCATGGCCTCAGAGCAACTACAATGTTCTGCATGGCCTCAGAGCAACTACAATGTTCTGCATGGCCTCAGAGCAACTACAATGTTCTGCATGGCCTCAGAGCAACTACAATGTTCTGCATGGCCTCAGAGCAACTACAATGTTCTGCATGGCCTCAGAGCAACTACAATGTTCTGCATGGCCTCAGAGCAACTACAATGTTCTGCATGACCTCAGAGCAACTACAATGTTCTGCATGACCTCAGAGCAACTACAATGTTCTGCATGACCTCAGAACAACTACAATGTTCTACATGGCCTCAGAACAACTACAATGTTCTGCATGACCTCAGAGCAACTACAATGTTCTGCATGGCCTCAGAGCAACTACAATGTTCTGCATGACCTCAGAACAACTACAATGTTCTGCATGACCTCAGAACAACTACAATGTTCTGCATGGCCTCAGAGCAACTACAATGTTCTGCATGACCTCAGAACAACTACAATGTTCTGCATGGCCTCAGAGCAACTACAATGTTCTGCATGGCCTCAGAACAACTACAATGTTCTACATGACCTCAGAGCAACTACAATGTTCTACATGACCTCAGAGCAACTACAATGTTCTGCATGGCCTCAGAGCAACTACAATGTTCTGCATGGCCTCAGAGCAACTACAATGTTCTGCATGGCCTCAGAGCAACTACAATGTTCTGCATGACCTCAGAGCAACTACAATGTTCTACATGACCTCAGAGCAACTACAATGTTCTGCATGACCTCAGAGCAACTATAATGTTCTATATGGCCTCAGAGCAACTACAATGTTCTACATGACCTCAGAGCAACTACAATGTTCTGCATGACCTCAGAGCAACTATAATGTTCTATATGGCCTCAGAGCAACTACAATGTTCTACATGACCTCAGAGCAACTACAATGTTCTGCATGGCCTCAGAGCAACTACAATGTTCTGCATGGCCTCAGAGCAACTACAATGTTCTGCATGGCCTCAGAGCAACTACAATGTTCTGCATGACCTCAGAGCAACTACAATGCTCTGCATGACCTCAGAACAACTACAATGTTCTGCATGGCCTCAGAGCAACTACAATGTTCTGCATGGCCTCAGAGCAACTATAATGTTCTATATGGCCTCAGAGCAACTACAATGTTCTACATGACCTCAGAGCAACTACAATGTTCTACATGGCCTCAGAGCGACTACAATGTTCTACATGACCTCAGAGCAACTACAATGTTCTGCATGGCCTCAGAGCAACTACAATGTTCTGCATGACCTCAGAGCAACTTCTTTGAAAAATGTTGCAAACAAGGATCAAAATTGAAATGTTATTTGTGACCTGCTTCGTAGACACAAGGTGTAGAGAAAGAGAGAGAGAGAGAAACAGAGAGAGAGAGAAACAGAGAGAGAAACAGAGAGAGAGAATCAGAGAGAGAGAGAGAAACAGAGAGAGAGAGAAAAAGAGAGAGAAAAAGAGAGAGAAACAGAGAGAGAAACAGAGAGAGAAACAGAGAGAAACAGAGAGAGAGAGAGAGAGCTATATACAGGGGGTACCAGTACCTAGTTAATGTGCAGGGGTACAAGGTAATAACATGGCTATACACAGGAAGTACCAGGTAATAGCATGGTTATATACAGGGAGTACCAGGTAATAACATGGATATATACAGGGAGGTAATAACATGGCTATATACAGGGAGTACCAGGTAATAGCATGGCTATATACAGGTAGTACCAGGTAATAACATGGCTATATACAGGTAGTACCAGGTAATAACATGGCTATATACAGGGAGTACCAGGTAATAACATGGCTATATACAGGGAGTACCAGGTAATAGCATGGTTATATACAGGGAGTACCAGGTAATAACATGGCTATATACAGGAAGTACCAGGTAATAACATGGCTATATACAGGGAGTACCAGGTAATAACATGGCTATATACAGGGAGTACCAGGTAATAGCATGGTTATATACAGGGAGTACCAGGTAATAACATGGCTATATACAGGGATTACCAGGTAATAACATGGCTATATACAGGGAGTACCAGGTAATAGCATGGTTATATACAGGGAGTACCAGGTAATAACATGGCTATATACAGGAAGTACCAGGTAATAACATGGCTATATACAGGGAGTACCAGGTAATAACATGGCTATATAGAGGGAGTACCAGGTAATAACATGGTTATATACAGGGAGTACCAGGTAATAACATGGCTATATACAGGGAGTACCAGGTAATAACATGACTATATACAGGGAGTACCAGGTAATAGCATGGTTATATACAGGGAGTACCAGGTAATAACATGGCTATATACAGGGATTACCAGTACCTAGTCGATGTGCAGGGGTACGAGGTAATTGAGGTACATACTGTAGGTAGGGCTAAAGTGACATGGCAACATGGGAGTACCAGGTAATAACATGGCTATATACAGGGAGTACCAGGTAATAACATGGCTATATACAGGGAGGACCAGGTAATAACATGGCTATATACAGGGAGTACCAGGTAATAACATGACTATATAGAGGGAGTACCAGGTAATAACATGGCTATATACAGTGAGTACCAGTACCTAGTTAATGTGCAGGGGTACCAGGTAATAGCATGGCTATACACAGGGAGTACCAGTACCTAGTTAATGTGCAGGGGTACCAGGTAATAACATGGCTATACACAGGGAGTACCAGTACCTAGTTAATGTGCAGGGGTACCAGGTAATAACATGGCTATACACAGGGAGTACCAGTACCTAGTCGATGTGCAGGGGTACGAGGTAATTGAGGTACATACTGTAGGCAGGGCTAAAGTGGCATGGCAACATGATAGATAATAGACAGTAGCAGCAGCATATGTCGTGTGTGTGTGTGTGTGCGTGTGTGTGTGTGTGTGTGTGTGTGTGTGTGTGTGTGTGTGTGTGTGTGTGCATAATGTCAATGCAAGAGAGTTAGAAGCTGTTCAGGGTCATGTTCAGGGTCCAGACCTTGTGGTACCACTGGTACTGCTTGCCTTGCAGTAGCAGAGAGAACAGTGTATTGCTTGGGTGGACACCGCCTGGTATTGAGGTCCTTGGATGGCAGGGAGCTCAGGCCCCAGTGATGTACTGGGCCGTACTCGCTACCCTCTGTAATGCCTTGCTAATAATATTTACTGTCTACCAGCAACTACCTGTATTAACCTTGTCTCTAGGTAGATAACAGTGTTCTGTATGGTGTCTAAGTAGATAACAGGTGTCTTTAGGTAGATAACAGTGTTCTGTACGGTGTCTTTAGGTAGATAACAGTGTTCTGTACAGTGTCTTTAGGTAGATAACAGTGTTCTTTACGGTGTCTTTAGGTAGATAACAGTGTTCTGTACAGTGTCTTTAGGTAGATAACAGTGTTCTGTACAGTGTCTTTAGGTAGATAACAGTGTTCTGTACGGTGTCTTTAGGTAGATAACAGTGTTCTGTACAGTGTCTTTAGGTAGATAACAGTGTTCTTTACGGTGTCTTTAGGTAGATAACAGTGGTCTGTACAGTGTCTTTAGGTAGATAACAGTGTTCTGTACGGTGTCTATAGGTAGATAACAGTGTTCTGTACAGTGTCTTTAGGTAGATAAAAGTGTTCTGTACAGTGTCTTTAGGTAGATAACAGTGTTCTGTACGGTGTCTTTGGGTAGATAACAGTGTTCTGTACAGTGTCTATAGGTAGATAACAGTGTTCTGTACAGTGTCTATAGGTAGATAACAGTGTTCTGTATTGTATCTAAGTAGATAACAGTGTTCTGTACGGTGTCTTTAGGTAGATAACAGTGTTCTTTACGGTGTCTATAGGTTGCCCAGACGTTCTACATCACCATCAGGCCGGTGGATGACTCCCTCCCCCTGCTGGTGGTTCCTGGGATGAGGGTTCAGGAGGGGGTCAGGAAGACCATCACTGAGTTTGAACTGAAGGCCACCGACGCTGACACAGAGGTAGGCTGGCTGGTCATTACTGTTAGACAGAGGTAGGCTGGCAGACTGTCCAGTCACTACACACACCTCACTACTCATACACAGTACTATTAGACAGAGGTACACTGGCTGGTCATTACTGTTAGACAGAGGTAGACTGGCTGGTCATTACTGTTAGACAGAGAAGTAGTCTGGCTGGTCACTACTGTTAGACAGAGGTAGACTGGCTGGTCATTACTGTTAGACAGAGGTAGACTGGCTGGTCATTACTGTTAGACAGAGGTAGACCGGCTGGTCATTACTGTTAGACAGGGGTAGACCGGCTGGTCATTACTGTTAGACAGGGGTAGACTGGCTGGTCATTACAGTTAGACAGAGGTAGACTGGCTGGTCATTACTATTAGACAGAGGTAGACTGGCTGGTCATTACTGTTAGACAGAGGTAGACTGGCTGGTCATTACTGTTAGACAGAGGTAGACCGGCTGGTCATTACAGTTAGACAGAGGTAGACCGGCTGGTCATTACTGTTAGACAGAGGTAGGCTGGCAGACTGTCCAGTCACTACACACACCTCACTACTCATACACAGTACTATTAGACAGAGGTAGACTGGCTGGTCATTACTGTTAGACAGAGGTAGACTGGCTGGTCATTACTGTTAGACAGAGGTAGGCTGGCAGACTGTCCAGTCACTACACACACCTCACTACTCATACACAGTACTATTAGACAGAGGTAGACTGGCTGGTCATTACTGTTAGACAGAGGTAGACTGGCTGGTCATTACTGTTAGACAGAGGTAGACTGGCTGGTCATTACTGTTAGACAGAGGTAGACTGGCTGGTCATTACTGTTAGACAGAGGTAGGCTGGCAGACTGTCCAGTCACTACACACACCTCACTACTCATACACAGTACTATTAGACAGAGGTCGACTGGCTGGTCATTACTGTTAGACAGAGGTAGACTGGCTGGTCATTACTGTTAGACAGAGGTAGACTGGCTGGTCATTACTGTTAGACAGAGGTAGACTGGCTGATCATTACTGTTAGACAGGAGTAGACTGGCTGGTCATTACTGTTAGACAGAGGTAGACTGGCTGGTCATTACTGTTAGACAGAGGTAGACTGGCTGGTCATTACTGTTAGACAGAGGTAGACTGGCTGGTCATTACTGTAAGACAGAGGTAGACTGGCTTGTCATTACTGTTAGACAGAGGTAGACTGGCTGGTCATTACTGTTAGACAGAGGTAGGCTGGCAGACTGTCCAGTCACTACACACACCTCACTAATACACAGTACTGTAAGACAGAGGTAGACTGGCTGGTCATTACTGTTAGACAGAGGTAGGCTGGCAGACTGTCCAGTCACTACACACACCTCACTAATCATACACAGACAGAGAAGTAGTCTGGCTGGTCATTACTGTCAGACAGAGGTAGACTGGCTGGTCATTACTGTTAGACAGAGGTAGACTGGCTGGTCATTACTATTAGACAGAGGTAGACCGGCTGGTCATTACTGTAAGACAGAGGTAGACTGGCTGGTCATTACTATTAGACAGAGGTAGACTGGCTGGTCATTACTGTTAGACAGAGGTAGACTGGCTGGTCATTACTGTTAGACAGAGGTAGGCCGGCTGGTCATTACTGTTAGACAGAGGTAGACTGGCTGGTCATTACTGTTAGACAGAGGTAGACTGGCTGGTCATTACTGTTAGACAGAGGTAGACTAGCTGGTCATTACTGTTAGACAGAGGTAGGCCGGCTGGTCATTACTGTTAGACAGAGGTAGACTGGCTGGTCATTACTGTTAGACAGAGGTAGACTGGCTGGTCATTACTGTTAGACAGAGGTAGACTGGCTGGTCATTACTGTTAGACAGAGGTAGACTGGCTGGTCATTACTGTAAGACAGAGGTAGACTGGCTTGTCATTACTGTTAGACAGAGGTAGACTGGCTGGTCATTACTGTTAGACAGAGGTAGGCTGGCAGACTGTCCAGTCACTACACACACCTCACTAATACACAGTACTGTAAGACAGAGGTAGACTGGCTGGTCATTACTGTTAGACAGAGGTAGGCTGGCAGACTGTCCAGTCACTACACACACCTCACTAATCATACACAGACAGAGAAGTAGTCTGGCTGGTCATTACTGTCAGACAGAGGTAGACTGGCTGGTCATTACTGTTAGACAGAGGTAGACTGGCTGGTCATTACTATTAGACAGAGGTAGACCGGCTGGTCATTACTGTAAGACAGAGGTAGACTGGCTGGTCATTACTATTAGACAGAGGTAGACTGGCTGGTCATTACTGTTAGACAGAGGTAGACTGGCTGGTCATTACTGTTAGACAGAGGTAGGCCGGCTGGTCA
>NC_088236.1:7958945-8013945 GCF_036934945.1 Oncorhynchus masou masou | reverse complement strand
TACAATATAATACCATACCATATAATACCATACCATATTATACCATACCATATAATACCATACCATATAATACCATACCATATAATACCATACCATATAATACCATACCATATAATACCATACCATATAATACCATACAATATAATACCATACCATATAATACCATACCACATAATACCATACAGTATAATACCATACCATATAATACCATACCACATAATACCATACAGTATAATACCATACCATATAATACCATACCATATAATACCATACCATATAATACCATGCCATACCATATAATACCATACCATATAATACCATACCATACCATATAATACCATAACATATAATACCATACCATATAATACCATACCATATAATACCATACAATATAATACCATACAGTATAATACCATACCATATAATACCATACCATATATTACCATACCATATAATACCATACCATATAATACCATTCCATATAATACCATACCATATAATACCATACCATATAATACCATACCATACCATATAATACCATACCATATAATACCATACCATATAATACCATACCATACCATATAATACCATAACATATAATACCATACCATATAATACCATACCATATAATACCATTCCATATAATACCATACCATATAATACCATACCATATAATACCATACCATACCATATAATACCATACCATATAATACCATACCATATAATACCATACCATACCATATAATACCATACCATATAATACCATACCATATAATGCCATACCATATAATACCATACCATATAATACCATACCATATAATACCATACCATACCATATAATACCATACCATATAATACCATTCCATATAATACCATACCATATAATACCATACCATATAATACCATACCATACCATATAATACCATACCATATAATACCATACCATATAATACCATACCATACCATATAATACCATACCATATAATACCATACCATATATTACCATACCATATAATACCATACCATATAATACCATACCATACAATACCATACCAGATAATACCATACCATATAATACCATACCATACCATATAATACCATACCATATAATACCATACCATATAATACCATACCATATAATACCATACCATATAATAGCATACCATATATTACCATACCATATAATACCATACCATACAATATAATACCATACCATATAATACCATACCATATACTACCATACCATATAATACCATACCATATAATACCATACCATACAATACCATACCAGATAATACCATACCATATAATACCATACCATACAATATAATACCATACCATATAATACCATACCATATACTACCATACCATATAATACCATACCATATAATACCATACCATATAATACCATACCATATAATACCATTCCATATAATACCAATACCATACCATATAATACCATACCATATAATACCAATACCATACCAGATAATACCATACCATATAATACCATACCATACAATATAATACCATACCATATAATACCATACCATATACTACCATACCATATAATACCATACCATATAATACCATACCATATAATACCATACCATATAATACCATACCATATAATACCATACCATATAATACCATGCCATACCATATAAGTCAGGATAGGCAGGATAGCCGGAAGGTTAAGCATTGCAGTAGTCTAACCTAGAAGTAATAAAAGCATGGATTAATTTTTCTGCATCATTTTTGGACAGAACGTTTCTGATTTTTGCAATGTTACGGAAAATGGAAAAAAGCTGTACTTGAAACAGTCTTGATAGTCAAAAGAGAGATCAGGGTCCAGAGTAACGCCGAGGTCCTTCAAAGTTTTATTTGAGACGATACCATGACATATAATACCATACCATACAATACCATATAATACCATACCATATAATACCAAAACATACCATATAATACCATACCATATAATACCAAAACATACCATATAATACCATACCATATAATACCATTCCATATAATACCATACCATATAATACCAAAACATACCATATAATACCATACAATAACATATAATACCATACCATATAATACCATACCATACCATACCATATAATACCATACCATATAATACCATACCATACCATATAATATCATACCATATAATACCATACCATACAATACCATACCATACCATATAATACCATACCATACCATATAATATCATACCATATATGACCATACCATACAATACCATATAATACCATACCATATAATACCATACCATACCATATACTACCATACCATACCATATACTACCATACCATATAATACCATGCCATATAATACCATACCATATAATATCATACCATATAATACCATACCATACAATACCATACCATACCATACCATACCATATAATACCATACCATACCATATAATACCATACCATATAATATCATACCATATAATACCATACCATACAATACCATATAATATCATACCATATAATACCATACCATATAATACAATACCATACAATACCATACCATACCATACCATACCATACCATATAATACCATACCATACCATATAATATCATACCATATAATACCATACCATATAATACAATACCATACCATATAATACCATACAATACCATACCATACCATATAATGCAATACCATACCATACAATACCATATAATACCATACCATATAATACTATACCATATAATACCATACCATATAATACCATACCATATAATACCATACCATATTATACCATACCATATAATACCATACCATATAATACCATACCATATAATACCATGCCATATAATACCATACCATATAATACCATACCATATAATACCATACCATATAATACCATACCATATAATACAATACCATACCATATAATACCATACAATACCATACCATACCATATAATGCAATACCATACCATACAATACCATATAATACCATACCATATAATACTATACCATATAATACCATATCATATTATACCATACCATATTATACCATACCATATAATACCATACCATATAATACCATACCATATAATACCATACCATACCATACCATATAATACCATACAATATAATACCATACCATATAATACCATACCATACCATATAATACCATACCACATAATACCATACAGTATAATACCATACCATATAATACCATACCATATAATACCATGCCATACCATATAATACCATACCATATAATACCATGCCATACCATATAATACCATACCACATAATACCATACAGTATAATACCATACCATATAATACCATACCATATAATGCCATGCCATATAATACCATACCATATACCATACCACTACCGTACCATACCATATAATACCATACCATACCATATAATACCATGCCATATAATACCATACCATATATTACCATACCATATAATACCATACCATATAATACAATACCATATAATACCATACCATATAATACCATACCATATAATGCCATGCCATATAATACCATACCATATACCATACCACTACCGTACCATACCATATAATACCATACCATACCATATAATACCATGCCATATAATACCATACCATATATTACCATACCATATAATACCATACCACATAATACCATACCATATAATACCATACAATATAATACCATACCATATAATACCATATAATACCATACCATATAACACCTTACCATACCATATACCATACCACTACCGTACCATACCATATAATACCATACCATACCATATAATACCATACCATATAATACCATACCATATAATACCATACCATATAATACCATACCATATAATAACATACCATATAATACCATACCATATTATACCATACCATGTAATACCAACCCATACCATATAATACCATACCATATAATACCATACCATATAATACCATACCATATAATACCATACCATATAATACCATACCACACCATATAATACCATACCATATAATACCATACCATATTATACCATACCATATAATACCATACCATATAATACCATAGCACATAATACCATGCCATATAATACCATACCATATATTACCATACCATATAACACCATACCATATAATACAATACCATACAATACCATACCATATAATACCATACCATACAATATAATACCATACCATATAATACCATACCATACAATATAATACCATACCATATAATACCATACCATATAATACCATACCATACCATATAATACCATAACATATAATACCATACCATATATTACCATACCATATAATACCGTACCATATACTACCATACCATATAATACCATACCATACCATATAATACCATAACATATAATACCATACCATATATTACCATACCATATAATACCGTACCATATACTACCATACCATACCATACCATACCATACAATACCATACCATATAATACCATACCATACAATATAATACCAGACCAGATAATACCATACCATATAATACCATACCATACCATATAATACCATACCATATAAAACCATACCATACCATACCATATAATACCATACCATATAATACCATACCATATAATACCATACCATATAAAACCATACCATACCATATAATACCATACCATATAATGCCATGCCATATAATACCATACCATATACCATACCACTACCGTACCATACCATATAATACCATACCATACCATATAATACCATGCCATATAATACCATACCATATATTACCATACCATATAATACCATACCATATAATACCATACCATATAAAACCATACCATACCATATAATACCATACCATATAATGCCATGCCATATAATACCATACCATATACCATACCACTACCGTACCATACCATATAATACCATACCATACCATATAATACCATGCCATATAATACCATACCATATTATACCATACCATATAATACCATACCATATAATACCATAGCACATAATACCATACCATATAATACCATACCATATATTACCATACCATATAACACCATACCATATAATACAATACCATACAATACCATACCATATAATACCATACCATACAATATAATACCATACCATATAATACCATACCATACAATATAATACCATACCATATAATACCATACAATATAATACCATACCATATAATACCATATAATACCATACCATATAACACCTTACCATACCATATACCATACCACTACCGTACCATACCATATAATACCATACCATACCATATAATACCATAACATATAATACCATACCATATATTACCATACCATATAATACCGTACCATATACTACCATACCATATAATACCATACCATATAATACCATACCATATAATACCATACCATATAAAACCATACCATACCATACCATATAATACCATACCATATAATACCATACCATACAATATAATACCATACCAGATAATACCATACCATATAATACCATACCATACCATATAATACCATACCATATAAAACCATACCATACCATACCATATAATACCATACCATATAATACCATACCATATAATACCATACCATATAAAACCATACCATACCATACCATATAATACCATACCATATAATACCATACCATATAATACCATACCATACCATATAATACCATAACATATAATACCATACCATATATTACCATACCATATAATACCGTACCATATACTACCATACCATATAATACCATACCATATAATACCATACCATATAATACCATACCATATAAAACCATACCATACCATACCATATAATACCATACCATATAATACCATACCATACAATATAATACCATACCAGATAATACCATACCATATAATACCATACCATACCATATAATACCATACCATATAAAACCATACCATACCATACCATATAATACCATACCATATAATACCATACCATATAATACCATACCATATAAAACCATACCATACCATACCATATAATACCATACCATATAATACCATACCATATAATGCCATGCCATATAATACCATACCATATACCATACCACTACCGTACCATACCATATAATACCATACCATACCATATAATACCATGCCATATAATACCATACCATATAATACCATAACATATAATACCATACCATATATTACCATACCATATAATACCGTACCATATACTACCATACCATATAATACCATACCATATAATACCATACCATATAATACCATACCATATAAAACCATACCATACCATACCATATAAAACCATACCATATAATACCATGCCATATAATACCATACCATATATTACCATACCATATAACACCATACCATATAATACAATACCATACAATACCATACCATATAATACCATACCATACAATATAATACCATACCATATAATACCATACCATACAATATAATACCATACCATATAATACCATACCATATAATACCATACCATACCATATAATACCATAACATATAATACCATACCATATATTACCATACCATATAATACCGTACCATATACTACCATACCATATAATACCATACCATATAATACCATACCATATAATACCATACCATATAAAACCATACCATACCATACCATATAATACCATACCATATAATACCATACCATACAATATAATACCATACCAGATAATACCATACCATATAATACCATACCATACCATATAATACCATACCATATAAAACCATACCATACCATACCATATAATACCATACCATATAATACCATACCATATAAAACCATACCATACCATACCATATAATACCATACCATATAATACATTTACATTTAAGTCATTTAGCAGACGCTCTTATCCAGAGCGACTTACAAATTGGTGAATTCACCTTCTGACATCCAGTGGAAATACCATACCATACCATATAATACCATACCATATAATACCATACCATATAATACCATACCATATAATACCATGCCATACCATATAAGTCAGGATAGGCAGGATTCTAGCAGCCGTGTTTAGCAATAACTGAATTTTATTTAGTGCTTTATCCGGGTAGCCGGAAGGTTAAGCATTGCAGTAGTCTAACCTAGAAGTAATAAAAGCATGGATTAATTTTTCTGCATCATTTTTGGACAGAACGTTTCTGATTTTTGCAATGTTACGGAAAATGGAAAAAAGCTGTACTTGAAACAGTCTTGATAGTCAAAAGAGAGATCAGGGTCCAGAGTAACGCCGAGGTCCTTCAAAGTTTTATTTGAGACGATACCATGACATATAATACCATACCATACAATACCATATAATACCATACCATATAATACCAAACCATACCATACAATACCATATAATACCATACCATATAATACCAAAACATACCATATAATACCATACCATATAATACCATTCCATATAATACCAAAACATACCATATAATACCATACAAAAACATATAATACCATACCATATAATACCATACCATACCATATAATACCATACCATATAATACCATACCATACCATATAATATCATACCATATAATACCATACCATACAATACCATACCATACCATATAATACCATACCATACCATATAATATCATACCATATATTACCATACCATACAATACCATATAATACCATACCATATAATACCATACCATACCATATAATACAATACCATACCATATAATACCATACCATACCATACAATACAATACCATACCATATAATGCAATACCATACCATACAATACCATACCATACAATACCATACCATATAATACCATACCATATAATACCATACCATAAAATACCATACCATATAATACCATACCATATAATACCATACCATATAATACCATACCATATAATACCATACCATACCATACAATACCATATAATACCATACCATATAATACCAAAACATACCATATAATACCATACCATATAATACCATACCATATAATACCATACCATATAATAACATACCATATAATACCATACCATATAATACCATACCATGTAATACCAACCCATACCATATAATACCATACCATATAATACCATACCATATAATACCATACCATATAATACCATACCATATAATACCATACCATATAATACCATACCATATAATACCATACCACACCATATAATACCATACCATATAATACCATACCATATTATACCATACCATATAATACCATACCATATAATACCATAGCACATAATACCATGCCATATAATACCATACCGTATATTACCATACCATATAACACCATACCATATAATACAATACCATACAATACCATACCATACCATATAATACCATACCATATAATACCATACCATATAATACCATACCATACCATATAATACCATACCATATAAAACCATACCATACCATACCATATAATACCATACCATATAATACCATACCATACAATATAATACCATACCAGATAATACCATACCATATAATACCATACCATATAATACCATTCCATATAATACCAATACCATACCATATAATACCATACCATATAATACCAATACCATACCAGATAATACCATACCATATAATACCATACCATACAATATAATACCATACCATATAATACCATACCATACAATATAATACCATACCATATAATACCATACCATATACTACCATACCATATATTACCATACCATATAATACCATACCATATAATACCATACCATACCATATAATACCATACCATATAGTACCATACCATATAATACCATACCATATAATACCATACCATATAATACCATACCATACCATATAATACCATACCATATAAAACCATACCATACCATACCATATAATACCATACCATATAATACCATACCATACAATATAATACCATACCAGATAATACCATACCATATAATACCATACCATATAATACCATACCATATAATACCATACCATACCATATAATACCATACCATATAAAACCATACCATACCATACCATATAATACCATACCATATAATACCATACCATACAATATAATACCATACCAGATAATACCATACCATATAATACCATAACATATAATACCATACCATATAATACCGTACCATATACTACCATACCATATAATACCATACCATATAATACCATACCATATAATACCATACCATATAAAACCATACCATACCATACCATATAATACCATACCATATAATACCATACCATACAATATAATACCATACCAGATAATACCATACCATATAATACCATACCATACCATATAATACCATACCATATAAAACCATACCATACCATACCATATAATACCATACCATATAATACCATACCATACAATATAATACCATACCAGATAATACCGTACCATATACTACCATACCATATAATACCATACCATATAATACCATACCATAACATATAATACCATACCAGATAATACCATACCATATAATACCATACCATATAATACCATACCATATAATACCATACCATATAATACCATACCATACAATATAATACCATACCATATAATACCGTACCATATACTACCATACCATATAATACCATACCATATAATACCATACCATACCATATAATACCATACCATATAATACCATACCATATAATACCATACCATACCATATAATACCATACCATATAAAACCATACCATACCATACCATATAATACCATACCATATAATACCATACCATACAATATAATACCATACCAGATAATACCATACCATATAATACCATACCATATAATACCATACCATACCATATAATACCATAACATATAATACCATACCATATATTACCATACCATATAATACCGTACCATATACTACCATACCATATAATACCATACCATATAATACCATACCATATAATACCATACCATATAAAACCATACCATACCATACCATATAATACCATACCATATAATACCATACCATACAATATAATACCATACCATATAATACCATACCATATAATACCATACCATATAATACCATACCATATAATACCATACCATATAATACCATACCATATAATACCATACCATACCAGATAATACCATACCATATAATACCATACCATACAATATAATACCATACCATATAATACCATACCATATACTACCATACCATATAATACCATACCATATAATACCATTCCATATAATACCAATACCATACCATATAATACCATACCATATAATACCATACCATATAATACCATACCATATAATAGCATACCATATATTACCATACCATATAATACCATACCATATAATACCATACCATACAATACCATACCAGATAATATCATACCATATAATACCATACCATACAATATAATACCATACCATATAATACCATACCATATACTACCATACCATATAATACCATACCATATAATACCATACCATATAATACCATACCATATAATACCATTCCATATAATACCAATACCATACCATATAATACCATACCATATAATACCAATACCATACCAGATAATACCATACCATATAATACCATACCATACAATATAATACCATACCATATAATACCATACCATATACTACCATACCATATAATACCATACCATATAATACCATACCATATAATACCATACCATATAATACCATACCATATAATACCATTCCATATAATACCAATACCATACCATATAATACCATACCATATAATACCATACCATATAATACCATACCATACAATACCATACCAGATAATACCATACCATATAATACCATTCCATATAATACCAATACCATACCATATAATACCATACCATATAATACCATACCAGATAATACCATACCATATAATACCATACCATACAATATAATACCATACCATATAATACCATACCATATAATACCATACCATATAATACCATACCAGATAATACCATGCCATATAATACCATACCATATAATACCATACCATATAATACCATACCATATAATACCATACCATATAATACCATACCATATAATACCATGCCATACCATATAAGTCAGGATAGGCAGGATTCTAGCAGCCGTGTTTAGCAATAACTGAATTTTATTTAGTGCTTTATCCGGGTAGCCGGAAGGTTAAGCATTGCAGTAGTCTAACCTAGAAGTAATAAAAGCATGGATTAATTTTTCTGCATCATTTTTGGACAGAACGTTTCTGATTTTTGCAATGTTACGGAAAATGGAAAAAAGCTGTACTTGAAACAGTCTTGATAGTCAAAAGAGAGATCAGGGTCCAGAGTAACGCCGAGGTCCTTCAAAGTTTTATTTGAGACGATACCATGACATATAATACCATACCATACAATACCATATAATACCATACCATATAATACCAAAACATACCATATAATACCATACCATATAATACCATTCCATATAATACCAAAACATACCATATAATACCATACAAAAACATATAATACCATACCATATAATACCATACCATACCATACCATATAATACCATACCATATAATACCATACCATACCATATAATATCATACCATATAATACCATACCATACAATACCATACCATACCATATAATACCATACCATACCATATAATATCATACCATATATTACCATACCATACAATACCATATAATACCATACCATATAATACCATACCATACCATATAATACAATACCATACCATATAATACCATACCATACAATACAATACCATACCATATAATGCAATACCATACCATACAATACCATACCATACAATACCATACCATATAATACCATACCATATAATACCATACCATAAAATACCATACCATATAATACCATACCATATAATACCATACCATATAATACCATACCATATAATACCATACCATACCATACAATACCATATAATACCATACCATATAATACCAAAACATACCATATAATACCATACCATATAATACCATACCATATAATACCAAAACATACCATATAATACCATACAATACCATATAATACCATACCATATAATACCATACCATACCATATACTACCATACCATACCATATACTACCATACCATATAATACCATGCCATATAATACCATACCATATAATATCATACCATATAATACCATACCATACAATACCATACCATACCATACCATACCATATAATACCATACCATACCATATAATACCATACCATATAATATCATACCATATAATACCATACCATACAATACCATATAATATCATACCATATAATACCATACCATATAATACAATACCATACAATACCATACCATACCATACCATACCATATAATACCATACCATACCATATAATATCATACCATATAATACCATACCATATAATACAATACCATACCATATAATACCATACAATACCATACCATACCATATAATGCAATACCATACCATACAATACCATATAATACCATACCATATAATACTATACCATATATTACCATACCATATAATACCATACCATATAATACCATACCATATAATACCATACCATATAATACCATACCATATTATACCATACCATATAATACCATACCATATAATACCATACCATATAATACCATACCATATTATACCATACCATATAATACCATACCATATAATACCATACCATATAATACCATGCCATATAATACCATACCATATAATACCATACCATATAATACCATACCATATAATACCATGCCATATAATACCATGCCGTATAATACCATACCATATAATACCATACCATATAATACCATACCATATAATACCATGCCATATAATACCATGTCATATAATGCCATACCATACCATATAATACCATACCATATAATACCATACCATATAATACCATACCATATAATACCATACCATATAATACCATGCCATATAATACCATGTCATATAATGCCATACCATATAATACCATACCATATAATACCATACCATATAATACCATGCCATATAATACCATGTCATATAATGCCATACCATACCATATAATACCATACCATATAATACCATACCATACCATATAATACCATACCATATAATACCATACCATATAATACCATATAATACCATACCGTATAATACCATACCCTACCATATAATACCATACCATATAATACCATACCATATAATACCATACCATATAATACCATACCATATAATACCATACCATACAATACCATATAATACCATACCATATGATACCATACCATATAAAACCATACCATATCATATTATACCATACCATATTATACCATACCATATAATACCATACCATATAATACCATACCATATAATACCATACCATATTATACCATACCATATAATACCATACCATATAATACCATACCATACAATACCATATAATACCATACCATATGATACCATACCATATAAAACCATAACATATCATATTATACCATAACATATTATACCATACCATATAATACCATACCATATAATACCATACCATATAATACTATACCATATAATACCATACCATATAATACCATACCATATAATACCATACCATATAATACCATACCATATAATACCATACCATATAATACCATACCATATAATACCATACCATATAATACCATGCCATACCATATAAGTCAGGATAGGCAGGATTCTAGCAGCCGTGTTTAGCAATAACTGAAGTTTATTTAGTGCTTTATCCGGGTAGCCGGAAGGTTAAGCATTGCAGTAGTCTAACCTAGAAGTAACAAAAGCATGGATTAATTTTTCTGCATCATTTTTGGACAGAAAGTTTCTGATTTTTGCAATGTTACGTAAATGGAAAAAAGCTGTACTTGAAACAGTCTTGATAGTCAAAAGAGAGATTAGGGTCCAGAGTAACGCCGAGGTCCTTCACAGTTTTATTTGAGACGACTGTACATTCATCAAGATTAATTGTCAGATTCAACAGAAGATCTCTTTGTTTCTTGGGACCTAGAACAAGCATCTCTGTTTTATCTGAGTTTAAAAGTAGAAAGTTTGCAGCCAACCACTTCTTTATGTCTGAAACACAGGCTTCTAGTGAGGGCAATTTTGGGGCTTCACCATGTTTCATTGAAATGCACAGCTGTGTGTCATCCGCATAGCAGTGAAAGTTAACATTATGTTTTCGAATGACATCCCCAAGAGGTAAAATATATAGTGAAAACAATAGTGGTCCTAAAACGGAACCTTGAGGAACACCGACATTTACAGTTGATTTGTAAGAGGACAAACCATTCACAGAGACAAACTGATGTCTTTCGGACAAATAAGATCTAAACCAGGCCAGATCTTGTCCGTGTAGACCAATTTGGGTTTCCAATCTCTCCAAAAGAATGTGGTGATTGATGGTATCAAAAACAGCACTAAGGTCTAGGAGCACAAGAACAGATGCAGAGTCTCGGTCTGACGCCATTAAAAGGTCATTTACCACCTTCACAGGTGCAGTCTCAGTGATATGATGGGGTCTAAAACCAGACTGAAGCATTTCGTATACATTGTTTGTCTTCAGGAAGGCAGTAACTTGCTGTGCAATAGCGTTTTAATTTTTTTTGAGAGGAATGGAAGATTAGATATAGACCGATAGTTTTTTATATTTTCTGGGTCAAGGTTTGGCTTTTTCAAGCGAGTCTTTGTTACTGCCACTTTTAGTGAGTTTGGTACACATCCCGTGGATAGAGAGCCGTTTATTATGTTCAACATAGGAGGGCCAAGCACAGGAAGCAGCTCTTTCAGTAGTTTAGTTGGAATAGGGTCCAGTATGCAGCTTGAAGCTTGATATGCAGCATATCATACCATATAATGTCATACCACACCATACCATACCACATCGTGAGGAGTACACGGACAACAAGGTAAAACAGGCTTGTCACCTTTGGAGTGCACTACTTTTGACCAGGGCCCAGGCTAGTCACCCGGTTTCACTATTTTCTGTCATTGTGGGTGTCTACAATAACAAAATACATTGTAATTATAGGAAACAAAATATAAAGCAAATCAAATTGTATTTGTCACATGCGCCGAATACAACAGGTGTAAACCTTACCGTGAAATGCTTACTTACAAGCCCTTAACCAACAATGCAGTTAAATAAATATAGAATGTACTAAATTGAATATAATTTCATAGCCAGGGTAGATCCACCTATGTTAACATAATATAAATGCATGGCTCGGCCTATCTGCGTTCCGTTTGTGTTACGCTCGCGCCCCCTGCTGGTGTTAGATGGAGTTACAGGTGCAGTTTAATTAAACCCCGTTTCTCATACTGATTTTCCCGGAGCACTATACTACGTATGTGATTTGAGGAGTTTGCGAGTTAACTTTGGTCAACTCTGAGTTCAACTCGGGATAACCGGTACCACGAATGTGGTTCAAACCTTTTTAGCCAGGTACATTTATATGGCAATGACTTCTTTCAGAACGAACCTGCTCCGGGACTTCCTGAATGAAGTGTCTGAGATCCGAGTTGAAGACCAGTGACATCAGACACCCTCCCTCTCACAAAGATTGCGTCTTCCCCTTCAGTTGAGGAAGGGGGACTAAGGGACTAACAGCATATTTTATTAATCAAATCAAATGTTTTTGTACGTAAAAAAAATTGTAAAGTTAAAATAATAATTTCGCACATGCGCTGAATACAACAGGTAGACCTTACAGTGAAAAGGGTTCTTAACCAACAATGCAGTTCAAGATATATAGTTAATAAAATATTTATTAAATAAATAAAAGTAAAATAAAATAAAATGAATGAATCAAAACATAACACAAAAAATGTACATAACAATAACGAGGCTATATACAGGGTACCGGTACCGAGTCAATGTGCGCGGGTTCAGGTTAATCGAGGTCATTTGTATAGTGACAATGCAGCAATTATAAACAGCGAGTAGCTGGGGGGGGGTTCAATGTAGATAGTCAGGGTGGACATTTGATTAGTTTAACTGTTCAGCAGTCTTATGGCTTGGGGTTCGAAGCTGCTAAGAGCCTTTTGGTCCCAGACTTGGCGCTCCGGTTACCGCTTGCGGTGCGGCAGCAGAGAGAACAGTCTATGACTTGGGTGACTGGAGTATTTGACCATTTTGAGAACAGTCTATGACTTGGGTGACTGGAGTATTTGACCATTTTGAGAACAGTCTATGACTTGGGTGACTGGAGTATTTGACCATTTTGAGAACAGTCTATGACTTGGGTGACTGGAGTATTTGACCATTTTGAGAACAGTCTATGACTTGGGTGACTGGAGTATTTGACCATTTTGAGAACAGTCTATGACTTGGGTGACTGGAGTATTTGACCATTTTGAGAACAGTCTATGACTTGGGTGACTGGAGTATTTGACCATTTTGAGAACAGTCTATGACTTGGGTGACTGGAGTATTTGACCATTTTGAGAACAGTCTATGACTTGGGTGACTGGAGTATTTGACCATTTTGAGAACAGTCTATGACTTGGGTGACTGGAGTATTTGACCATTTTGAGAACAGTCTATGACTTGGGTGACTGGAGTATTTGACCATTTTGAGAACAGTCTATGACTTGGGTGACTGGAGTATTTGACCATTTTGAGAACAGTCTATGACTTGGGTGACTGGAGTATTTGACCATTTTGAGAACAGTCTATGACTTGGGTGACTGGAGTATTTGACCATTTTGAGAACAGTCTATGACTTGGGTGACTGGAGTATTTGACCATTTTGAGAACAGTCTATGACTTGGGTGACTGGAGTATTTGACCATTTTGAGAACAGTCTATGACTTGGGTGACTGGAGTATTTGACCATTTTGAGAACAGTCTATGACTTGGGTGACTGGAGTATTTGACCATTTTGAGAACAGTCTATGACTTGGGTGACTGGAGTATTTGACCATTTTGAGAACAGTCTATGACTTGGGTGACTGGAGTATTTGACCATTTTGAGAACAGTCTATGACTTGGGTGACTGGAGTATTTGACCATTTTGAGAACAGTCTATGACTTGGGTGACTGGAGTATTTGACCATTTTGAGAACAGTCTATGACTTGGGTGACTGGAGTATTTGACCATTTTGAGAACAGTCTATGACTTGGGTGACTGGAGTATTTGACCATTTTGAGAACAGTCTATGACTTGGGTGACTGGAGTATTTGACCATTTTGAGAACAGTCTATGACTTGGGTGACTGGAGTATTTGACCATTTTGAGAACAGTCTATGACTTGGGTGACTGGAGTATTTGACCATTTTGAGAACAGTCTATGACTTGGGTGACTGGAGTATTTGACCATTTTGAGAACAGTCTATGACTTGGGTGACTGGAGTATTTGACCATTTTGAGAACAGTCTATGACTTGGGTGACTGGAGTATTTGACCATTTTGAGAACAGTCTATGACTTGGGTGACTGGAGTATTTGACCATTTTGAGAACAGTCTATGACTTGGGTGACTGGAGTATTTGACCATTTTGAGAACAGTCTATGACTTGGGTGACTGGAGTATTTGACCATTTTGAGAACAGTCTATGACTTGGGTGACTGGAGTATTTGACCATTTTGAGAACAGTCTATGACTTGGGTGACTGGAGTATTTGACCATTTTGAGAACAGTCTATGACTTGGGTGACTGGAGTATTTGACCATTTTGAGAACAGTCTATGACTTGGGTGACTGGAGTATTTGACCATTTTGAGAACAGTCTATGACTTGGGTGACTGGAGTATTTGACCATTTTGAGAACAGTCTATGACTTGGGTGACTGGAGTATTTGACCATTTTGAGAACAGTCTATGACTTGGGTGACTGGAGTATTTGACCATTTTGAGAACAGTCTATGACTTGGGTGACTGGAGTATTTGACCATTTTGAGAACAGTCTATGACTTGGGTGACTGGAGTATTTGACCATTTTGAGAACAGTCTATGACTTGGGTGACTGGAGTATTTGACCATTTTGAGAACAGTCTATGACTTGGGTGACTGGAGTATTTGACCATTTTGAGAACAGTCTATGACTTGGGTGACTGGAGTATTTGACCATTTTGAGAACAGTCTATGACTTGGGTGACTGGAGTATTTGACCATTTTGAGAACAGTCTATGACTTGGGTGACTGGAGTATTTGACCATTTTGAGAACAGTCTATGACTTGGGTGACTGGAGTATTTGACCATTTTCTGATACCGCCTAATATATAGCTCCTGGATGTCAGGAAGCTTGTCCCCCAGTGATGTGTGGGCTGTACGCACTACCCTCTGCAGCGCCTTCCGGTCAGATTGCGAGCGGTTACCATGGTGCAGCTGTAGAACTTTTTGAAACTTCACGCACAATAAAACTTTTGTATGACTTACAAAAAAAAAAACATTTTATCGACACGAGTGGGACAAAAGGTGCTCGTGGATTGATAAGCTCACCAAAGATGGAATTAATGATAAGTGATAAAATAAAGACTGCACTTCTAAAAGCCTATTTGCATGATTACTATTTGCATGATTTCATTTTGATTTCGGCACAATTGAAAATGCGGCACTGATTCGCCCATGAATTGATGTTTCAGCGTTGTCTCAACGAAGACTTTGGCATTCTACTAGCCATGTGCAAAGTGCCCGCCCAATTACAAGCCTGCATGGCTGCTAGAGTTAGCAGCAGGCAGATGAGCAATATCCACCATCGTAGTATGGATGAAGACTGAGCTGGAATGTGAAGCTGGCTAACTGAAGCTGGCTAACTGAAGCTGGCTAACTTTAGAAAACCTTAAGTAGATTGTAGTATACCCCTACTGGACAATACATTTGATTGATTGACAGACTTATGTTTATTTCTATACTGTAACTGATTGATTGACTGACTGATGTTTATTTCTAGACTATAACTCATTGTTTGACTGACTGATTTTTATTTCTACACTGCAACTGATTGATTGATTGACAGACTGATTTGTATTTCTATAGTATAACTGATTGATTGACAGACTGATTTTTATTTCTATACTATATCTGATTGTTTGACTGACTGATTTTTATTTCTACACTGTAACTGATTGATTGATTGCCTGACTGTCTGATTGATTGATTGATGTTGCAGGCCACCAACCTGATCAGTAAGAAGGAGCTGTTGACCATGGACCCAGACACCGATGATGGTCAGCTGGTCTATGAGGTCACTGCAGAGCCTAAACACGGCTACCTGGAGAGCAAACTGAAACCTGGGGCTCCTATCACCTCCTTCACACAAGGTATGGTGTGTGTTTGTATGTATGTATGTGGTGGTGGTGGGGGGGGGTTGTCTGTGTGTGTGCGACAGGGCAGTGCACAACATTTTCATTGGGCAGGAGCTCAAACTTGAAAAAGGCCCCCCTTAAAACAACGAACGACTCATAATTTATATCTCGAAAGTCATAACATAACAACTGTCTCTGTAGCAACACACTTTCATTGTTTTCTGCATTGGCCTATTTATATCTGCGACACACTCGTCACAAACTGTAAACCAGCTAGTTACACTGCCTCCTGAAGACATGATCGACATCAGGAACAGAGGGTGAGCTGTCAGCTGATCGTTGATGGTTAATGTACATCTGCTAGTTAGCTAGTTATCTACTAATTGTGATTTATCTTTAATGCTCTTAAAATAATAACTTAAGATAATATTCACATTTTTCTAACTCAAGATATATGGCTGGGTGGCTGGTGGCTTGTGTGAATATTTTAGTATGTGGAGATTACTTAGAGATTAGACTAACTAACCCTTTGCCGTGGATTTAGTAATAGATGATTCAAACTAGCAAAATAACCTCTGCGTTCTCCATCTCGCTAGCTAGCTACTACATTGTGTCTGTCGGGGATGTTTGCACTAGGGCAGCAAGTGGACAAGGCGGTACTGTCACCGGACAAGGCGGTGTTTCCTGTTCCAACTCTCTGTCCCAGCTGGACGTGTATATGCTGTGGAACAGTGGTACATTGTGGGAGGCAACCCATCTGTCTAGAAAGACTGGATAGGCCGAGCATCACTTTCACTATCTATCTGAAAATTCGCCGTTTCCTGGCAACGTTTAACTGCTAGATTCAGAAGCTTGAAAACCCCATTAGAGAAAAAAGCTTGAAAAAAAAATGTATTAAAACTGAACATGATTTATATATGATGTTATTTTTAAAATATGAATAATATTTGTTTGTGTCAAATATAATAGTTTCAGTATAGTTTTAGTTTTTAATTACTGACCACAAACACATAACTACTGACCACAACCACACAATTATTGACCACAACCACACAACTATTGACCACAGCCTGTTTCAGTTTTAGTTTACTATAATAAACTTGACCATCACCCAAAAGGGCACTTGGTGAGTGGGAGGGCAGAGGGGCATGTGTTTGGCACAGGTTGACTCCTATCTGTGCACGTGCCTGGTGTGCAAGCATCTACTCACCAGAGTGACCAAACTAAACATTCTATCTGATTATTTTCTTCTTATTCAGTGATTTCTGTCTTAAAAACGTGTGCCTTTTAATTGCAAGTGATATTGTTCTAACGTCATCCTAACAATGTGCTAATGTCGATCCCTGCCCTCCAGCTGACGTTAACCTGGGCTTGATCCGCTACGTGCTCCACGAGGAGAGCGTGACAGAGACCGTGGACAACTTTAAGTTCCTGGTGAAGGACAGCAAGCCCAACGTTGTCTCTGATAACCTGTTCCATATCCAGTGGTCCCTCATCAGCTTCCAGTACAGGAGGTGAGAGAAACAAGGCTGTTCTTCACAGTGCATATTTTCTGTCACAAGTATTGGCCCAGAGATTTTCTTGACCATGTGACAGGAAGAAGCTTCAGACTCTTCCTGAGCTAATTCAAAACGTGTGTATGTTTAAGACATCCATTCATCTAACGGCGGCAGGGTAACCTAGTGGTTAGAGCGTTGGACTAGTAACCGTGAAGGTTGCATGATCGAATCCCCGAGCTGCCACGGTCAAAAATCTGTCGTTCTGCCCCCTTGACGAAGGCAGTTAACCCACTGTTCTTAGACCGTCATTGAAAATCAGAATTTATTCTTAATTGACTTGCCTCGTTAAGTAAAAAATGAATGGGTTTCCTGGATCTGGTCGCTGTTTTACACAATTCTCTGCTCTCACTGGCCACAAAGTCTGTATCTACTGTATCTCTCAAAAAACGGTATGTTTAGGTGACTGAGGCCCTCTGTTCCCTCACAGCTACAATGTGAGTGAGAAGGCTGGCACGGTGTCAGTCACAGTGAAGAGGACGGGCAACCTGAACCAGTACGCCATCGTGCTGTGTCGTACGGAACAGGGCACCGCCACCTCCACCTCCAGCGTGGGCTCTCGTCCCGGGCAGCAGGACTACGTGGAGTACGCTGGACAGGTACGGGCAACACTACACTGGCATCGTCACCTTGGCACTGTTTTATTAAAAGTACTGGGCGATATCATACAATATAAAAACACAACATGTTTTACAGGATAAATGAGACAATTAGACATTTCATGTATATCCTGTGTTTAGAAGAAATGGCCACAAAATGTGTCTCTTCTCTCTCTCTCTCTCTCGCTCTCTCGCTCTCTCTCTCTCTCTCTCTCACGCGCTCTCTCTCTCTCTCTCCAGGTCCAGTTTGATGAGCGGGAGGACACCAAGGTGTGTACCATAGTGATCCAGGATGACAAGGTGTTTGAAGGTGTGGAGAGTTTCCAGGTGGAGCTGAGCATGCCCGTCTACGCCCTCCTGGGTCAGGTGACCCGCGCCAGCGTCAACATCAACGACACCGAAGACGAACCCACGCTGCAGTTTGACAAGAAGATCTACCACGTCAACGAGAGTACCGGGTTCATACACGCCCCCATAGAGAGGAAAGGTATTAACCCTAAACATAACAAACTAGTATGTACATAACCTTAACTCTGCCATGTCAACTAGTACCGGGTTCATACACGCCCCCATAGAGAGGAAAGGTATTAACCCTAAACATAACAAACTAGTATGTACATAACCTTAACTCTGCCATGTCAACTAGTACCGGGTTCATACACGCCCCCATAGAGAGGAAAGGTATTAACCCTAAACATAACAAACTAGTATGTACATAACCTTAACTCTGCCATGTCAACTAGTACCGGGTTCATACACGCCCCCATAGAGAGGAAAGGTATTAACCCTAAACATAACAAACTAGTATGTACATAACCTTAACTCTGCCATGTCAACTAGTACCGGGTTCATACACGCCCCCATAGAGAGGAAAGGTATTAACCCTAAACATAACAAACTAGTATGTACATAACCTTAACTCTGCCATGTCAACTAGTACTGGGTTCATACACGCCCCCATAGAGAGGAAAGGTATTAACCCTAAACATAACAAACTAGTATGTACATAACCTTAACTCTGCCATGTCAACTAGTACTGGGTTCATACACGCCCCCATAGAGAGGAGAGGTATTAACCCTAAACATAACAAACTAGTATGTACATAACCTTAACTCTGCCATGTCAACTAGTACTGGGTTCATACACGCCCCCATAGAGAGGAGAGGTATTAACCCTAAACATAACAAACTAGTATGTACATAACCTTAACTCTGCCATGTCAACTAGTACCGGGTTCATACACGCCCCCATAGAGAGGAAAGGTATTAACCCTAAACATAACAAACTATTATGTACATAACCTTAACTCTGCCATGTCAACTAGTACCGGGTTCATACACGCCCCCATAGAGAGGAAAGGTATTAACCCTAAACATAACAAACTAGTATGTACATAACCTTAACTCTGCCATGTCAACTAGTACTGGGTTCATACACGCCCCCATAGAGAGGAGAGGTATTAACCCTAAACATAACAAACTAGTATGTACATAACCTTAACTCTGCCATGTCAACTAGTACCGGGTTCATACACGCCCCCATAGAGAGGAAAGGTATTAACCCTAAACATAACAAACTAGTATGTACATAACCTTAACTCTGCCATGTCAACTAGTACCGGGTTCATACACGCCCCCATAGAGAGGAAAGGTATTAACCCTAAACATAACAAACTAGTATGTACATAACCTTAACTCTGCCATGTCAACTAGTACCGGGTTCATACACGCCCCCATAGAGAGGAAAGGTATTAACCCTAAACATAACAAACTAGTATGTACATAACCTTAACTCTGCCATGTCAACTAGTACTGGGTTCATACACGCCCCCATAGAGAGGAGAGGTATTAACCCTAAACATAACAAACTAGTATGTACATAACCTTAACTCTGCCATGTCAACTAGTACCAAGGTTCTTACACGCCCCCATAGAGAGGAAAGGTATTAACCCTAAACATAACAAACTAGTATGTACATAACCTTAACTCTGCCATGTCAACTAGTACCAAGGTTCTTACACGCCCCCATAGAGAGGAAAGGTATTAACCCTAAACATAACAAACTAGTATGTACATAACCTTAACTCTGCCATGTCAACTAGTACCAAGGTTCTTACACGCCCCATAGAGAGGAAAGGTATTAACCCTAAACATAACAAACTAGTATGTACATAACCTTAACTCTGCCATGTCAACTAGTACCAAGGTTCTTACACGCCCCCATAGAGAGGAAAGGTATTAACCCTAAACATAACAAACTAGTATGTACATAACCTTAACTCTGCCATGTCAACTAGTACCGGGTTCTTACACACTCCAATATAAAGGAAAGGCAAGGAGGATAGTAACCTTAAATCTACAGTACCAGTCAAAAATTTGGACACACCTACTCATTCATGAGTATTTTTTTTATTTTTTTTTACTATGTATTTTCTACATTGTAGAACAATAGTGAAGACATCAAAACTATGAAATAACACATTATGGAATCATGTAGTAACCAAAAAAGTGTTGAACAAATGTTTTGATTCTTCCAAGTAGTCACCCTTTGCCTTGATGACAGCTTTGCACACTCTTGGCAGTCTCTCAACCAGCTTCACCTGGAATGCTTTTCCAACAGTCTTGAAGGAGTTCATACATATGCTGAGCCCTTGTTGGCTGCTTTTCCTTCCCTTTGCTTTCCAACTCATCCCAAACTATCTCTATTGGGATGAGGTTGGGTGATTGTGGAGGCTAGGTCATCTGATGCAGCACTCCATCACTCTCCTTCTTGGTCAAATAGCCCTTACACAGCCTGGAGGTGTATTGGGTCATTGTCCTGAAAAATAAATGATTGTCCCACTAAGAGCAAACCAGATGGGATGGCGTATCGCTGCAGAACGCTGTGGTAGCCATGCTGGTTAAGCTGCCTTGAATTCTAAATAAATCACCAGCAAAGCACCCCCACATCGTCACACCTCCTCCTCCATGCTTCATGGTGGGAACCAGACACGCAGAGATCATCCGTTCACCTACATCAAATTGACCAAAATTCTGATCCAGAAAGTCCAAGAATGTTATCTGGGACCTCAAGGTTGAAGAATTCTAGGATCCTATCTGGGGGGTCCACAATAATTATCTTGAGCACCCCAAAATCATATATAATAAAATCGTATATTAAACAATGGCACATTTTTTATTGAGGAAGTGATTGAATTGAACATTTCCTTGACCCCATCAACCCTGTTTAGGAAGGCAACCTTAATCTATTCTTCTCCTCCCTCTCCCCTTCTGCCTTCTTCCCTTCCTCTGCTCCACTCTTCCTCACCTCTCTTCTTCTCTCCTCCTCCCTCTCCCCTTCTTCCTTCCTCCCTTCCTCTGCTCCACTCTTCCTCACCTCTCTTCTTCTCTCCTCCTCCCTCTCCCCTTCTTCCTTCCTCCCTTCCTCTGCTCCACTCTTCCTCACCTCTCTTCTTCTCTCCTCCTCCCTCTCCCCTTCTTCCTTCCTCCCTTCCTCTGCTCCACTCTTCCTCACCTCTCTTCTTCTCTCCTCCTCCCTCTCCCTTCTTCCTTCCTCCCTTCCTCTGCTCCACTCTTCCTCACCTCTCTTCTTCTCTACTCCTCCCTCTCCCCTTCTTCCTTCCTCCCTTCCTCTGCTCCACTCTTCCTCACCTCTCTTCTTCTCCCCTCTCCTGCCTCCTTTCACCCCCCCTCCCTGTTCTCTCCCTCCAGGTGACACCAGCAGTACGGTCTCGGCTCTCTGTTACACGGCCCCTAAGTCAGCTAAGGGAAGCAGTCCACACGGCCTGGAGTCTGGCTCTGACTATAAGAGTCGAGGTATGACTGGTGACAGCAGGGTCATCTTCGGCCCCGGCGTCTCCATGTCCACCTGCGACGTCAAGCTCATCGACGACAGCGAATACGAACTCTCAGAGGAGTTTGAGCTCCACCTATCAGACGCCTCGGATAACGCCCGCATGGGTGATGTTAAAGTGGCAAAGGTGGTCATTGACGGGCCAAACGATGCTTCGACGGTATCCCTGGGCAACGCTACGTTTACGTTCAGCGAGGACGCTGGTGAGAGATTATAAGGCGTTTTATAGGCTCACAGCAAGTTACAAAGGCTTATAAGCCATTATTAAACCGTCTACCTGCAGTAAAGTGTTACTGACGAAGTTATATCTGTGGTGACTTTACAATCTACGACCTCAAATGTTGGGTTATGCTATAGAGCGGGGATGGACAACTCCAGTCCTTTGGGACTGGAGGGGAGTCACACTTTTGCCCATCCCTAGAAAACACGGCTGATTCAGGTGTGTTAGCTGGGGCAAAAGTGTGACGCCAATCAGGCCCCCGAGGAATAGAGTTGTCCATCCCCGTGCCAGAATAAAAGGGCTTTATTATTAAGTTCATAAGGTATTTCAAAGTTATATTCTTCAAGTATCAATAGATGTATTTGACTGCATGCATTAACCATTGGAGAACAGGAAGTATCCCTAACCTCTGACCTCTAACCCTGTAATGTCTGACCTTTGACTTCCAGGCACCATAGAGATTCCTGTGTTGCGGCAGGGGAGTGACCTGTCGTCAGTGACCTCTGTGTGGTGTGCCACGCGCCCCTCTGACCCCCCCTCTGCCACCCCCGGGGTCGACTACATCCCCTCCTCCAGGAAGGTGGAGTTCAAAGCTGGCAAGACTATGGAGGTACATTTTTGTATTTACCTTTCTTTTAACAGGAAGTACCATTGAGGCCAAGGTCTCTTCAACAGGAAGTCCCCTTGAGACCAATGTCTCTTCAACAGGAAGTCCCCTTGAGACCAATGTCTCTTCAACAGGAAGTCCCATTGAGACCAATGTCTCTTTAAGAGGAAGTCCCATTGAGACCAAGGTCTCTTCAACAGGAAGTCCCCTTGAGACCAATGTCTCTTTAACAGGAAGTCCCATTGAGACCAAGGTCTCTTTAACAGGAAGTCCCATTGAGACCAAGGTCTCTTCAACAGGAAGTCCCATTGAGACCAAGGTCTCTTCAACAGGAAGTCCCATTGAGACCAAGGTCTCTTTAACAGGAAGTCCCATTGAGACCAAGGTCTCTTCAACAGGAAGTCCCATTGAGACCAAGGTCTCTTTAACAGGAAGTCCCATTGAGACCAAGGTCTCTTTAACGGGAAGCCCTGCATGTAAACAATTTACAAAATAATGCAAATATACTAAATTACAAACACTGAAGAGAAACAAATACATTCCTCATCAACATTTAAACACCGGGTATGCTAACTCTTACGTCTAAAGGATATTAAAGATGTTAGGTACGGTGGGAATTGACCTACGACACCTCAAAGAGGGACAGCCTACTTTCTGGTAAGGAATGCAGTGATGTGTAGTGAACCTGTCACCTGTAATAAAACTACGTTGCTATGGTAATAGACCGCAGAGTCTATCATTGACTCTAATAGCAGTTATATTTACCAGTTTAATGATACATTTTATGAAAGCAGAGCAGGTATAATTCAAAGCATTTAATCTTCATAGATGTGTTGACATTAGATACAATGTCATTGATATAATACATTTCCTAAATTATTTTCTTATTGTGTTGCTTTTTGTATTGAGAGTAGGAATTTAGTGTCATGGTCCGTCTCTTTCCCCTCTCTCTCTTCTCTCTCTCTCTCTTTCTCTCTTTCTCTTCTCTCTCTCTCTCCATCTCTCTCTCTCTCCATCTCTCTCTCTCTCTCCATCTCTCTCTCCCTCTCACTCCCTCTCTCTCTCTCTCCATCTCTCTCCATCTCTCTCTCTCTCCATCTCTTTCTCTCTTTCTCTTCTCTCTCCATCTCTCTCTCTCCATCTCTCTCTCTCTCTCTCTCTCTCTCCATCTCTCTCTCTCTCTCCATCTCTCTCCATCTCTCTCTCTCCATCTCTCTCTCTCTCTCTCTCTCTCTCTCTCTCTTTCTCTCTCTCCATCTCTCTCTCTCTCTCTCTCCATCTCTCTCTCTCTCTTTCTCTCTCTCTTTTCTCTCTTTTCTCTCTCTCTCAGACGTGCAGTCTGACCATCATGGATGACATTCAGAACCCGGCCATTGAGGGGGCGGAGGCTTTTGTAGTGTTCCTCTCCTCCCCTCAGGGGGCGGTGCTCCTCGAACCCTTCGAAGCCTCCGTGGTCATCACTGATACCTTGGATCGTACGTGTAGCAATACCTACCTACACGCACACACGCACACACACACACACATACACACACACACACACACACACCCTGTCTTCTAGGACACGCAAACTCACACGCACATACACACACACACATACACACACGCACCCTGTCTTCTAGGACACGCAAACTCACACACACTCACACACACTCACACACACGCACACACACACAAACACACACACACACACACATACACACACACACCCTGTCTTCTAGGACACGCAAACTCACACTCACACACACTCACACACACGCACATACACACACACAACACACACACACACACACACACACACACACACACACACACACACACACACACACACACACACACACACACCCTGTCTTCTAGGACAGGGTTTCCAAACTCTAAATAATCAAGCTTGATGATGAGTTGGTTGATTGAGTCAGCTGTGTAGTGCTGGGGGGGGGGGGCTGAGTTTTGGAAAACAGACAACATCTGAAATTGTAGTTTCATCGTACAGTACTTCCTCAATCATAATCCCTACTCATTTACCCCACAATGACATCCTTCCAGTACCCAGCATGCAGTTCGAGAAGACGGCATACAAGGTGAAGGAGAAGGAGGGCGTGCTGAACATCCCCGTCGTTCGAACGGGAGACCTGACGGTCAAGTCCTCTGTCCGCTGCTTCACGCGCACCATGTCTGCCATGGTGATGGACGACTTTGAGGAGAGGAGGAACGCAGACGACTCACGGATCTCCTTCCTCCAGGGAGAGAAGGTAGGTTCTTCATCAGGCCCACAGAGATTCTTCAGTTGTAATAGTTGGTACCTATAGCACTCTGTCCAATGGGATAAAAACACAGCCTTCTGTATCAAGTACTCCTAGCTTTGATGTTATGATGTTATGATGATGATGATGATGTGATGATGATGATGTTATGATGATGATGATGTTATGATGATGGTGATGATGTTATGATGATGATGATGATGATGGTCCAGGTAAAAAACTGCACGGTGCACATCAATGACGACTCTGTGTTCGAGCCAGAGGAGGAGTTCCAGGTGCATCTTGGGACGCCTCTGGGGGACCACTGGAGCGGGGCCATGGTGGGAGTTAGTGACATTGTCACGGTAACCATCACTAACGACGAGGACGGTAAGCAACACACAGGCTTCACTGATCTCTGTGCTTTTCTTTTTTAATAGTGAGTTGTACTCAGTCACGAGTGAAAGTCAACACACCCATTACAGTCTTCACATTTTGCTGCTTTAAAATTACATCTAAAAAAAGCTTTCAACTCAACCCCCCCCCCAAAAAATGATCTACACAACCCTACTACACATCTTCAAGGTGGGAACAAATATATAGACCTTTTTCTAAATGAATAACAACAACAAAACAACAACAGTAGATTGTAGACACCCCAGAGTTAATACTTGGTGGAAGCACCTTTGGCAGCCATTATGGAGCGGCATGTAGCCTAGTGGTTAGAGTGGGCAGCCATTATGGAGCGGCATGTAGCCTAGTGGTTAGAGTGGGCAGCCATTATGGAGCGGCATGTAGCCTAGTGGTTAGAGTGGGCAGCCAATATGGAGCGGCATGTAGCCTAGTGGTTAGAGTGGGCAGCCATTATGGAGCGGCATGTAGCCTAGTGGTTAGAGTGGGCAGCCATTATGGAGCGGCATGTAGCCTAGTGGTTAGAGTGGGCAGCCATTATGGAGCGGCATGTAGCCTAGTGGTTAGAGTGGGCAGCCATTATGGAGCGGCATGTAGCCTAGTGGTTAGAGTGGGCAGCCATTATGGAGCGGCATGTAGCCTAGTGGTTAGAGTGGGCAGCCATTATGGAGCGGCATGTAGCCTAGTGGTTAGAGTGGGCAGCCATTATGGAGCGGCATGAAGCCTAGTGGTTAGAGTGGGCAGCCATTATGGAGCGGCATGTAGCCTAGTGGTTAGAGTGGGCAGCCATTATGGAGCGGCATGAAGCCTAGTGGTTAGAGTGGGCAGCCATTATGGAGCGGCATGTAGCCTAGTGGCTAGAGTGGGCAGCCATTATGGAGCGGCATGTAACCTAGTGGTTAGAGTGGGCAGCCATTATGGAGCGGCATGAAGCCTAGTGGTTAGAGTGGGCAGCCATTATGGAGCGGCATGTAGCCTAGTGGTTAGAGTGGGCAGCCATTATGGAGCGGCATGTAGCCTAGTGGTTAGAGTGGGCAGCCATTATGGAGCGGCATGTAACCTAGTGGTTAGAGTGGGCAGCCATTATGGAGCGGCATGTAGCCTAGTGGTTAGAGTGGGCAGCCATTATGGAGCGGCATGTAGCCTAGTGGTTAGAGTGGGCAGCCGTTATGGAGCGGCATGTAGCCTAGTGGTTAGAGTGGGCAGCCGTTATGGAGCGGCATGTAGCCTAGTGGTTAGAGTGGGCAGCCATTATGGAGCGGCATGTAGCCTAGTGGTTAGAGTGGGCAGTGCCTTTGTATAGAGAACACTGACTTTGTATAGAGAACACTGCCTTTGTATAGAGAACACTGCCTTTGTATAGAGAACACTGCCTTTGTATAGAGAACACTGCCTTTGTATAGAGAACACTGCCTTTGTATAGAGAACACTGCCTTTGTATAGAGAACACTGCCTTTGTACTACATTCCTTAAGATAACGGCAATGTACGACATTACAAACAGGAACACAAGGCATACTTGTACATAGACAAAAAAAGCTCAGTCAATGTAAAAAAAAGAAAGAATGCATTGCATTGCATGTTCCATTTCCCCAGCCCCCACCATAGAGTTTGAGCAGACGTCGTACCAGGTGAGGGAGCCCCCCGGGCCAGACGGCATCGAGGTGCTTCACATCAAGGTGGTCAGGACAGGAGACCAGGACCGCACCTCCAAGGTCCGCTGTAGTACCCGGGACGGATCAGCCCAGTCCGGAGTGGACTACAACCCCAAGAGCAGGGTCCTCAAATTCACCCCTGGTCAGTAAGACTTAATGAGAAGGAACACTACGGGTAGTATAGTATATCTGGCTCCAAGAACCTCATAGCCAATCACATTCCCTTTAGTGATTGCTCAGACTGGGTCCTGTGTATTTGTTTTCACCCGTTTCAGAGGGATTTTGACGGGAAATGTAATAAATTTTTACATTATTGAAGGTATTTTACGTGACATGTCGACGATGCAGCGTAAGGAAATGTTGAATTGACTTTTTCTGGTCTTTCTATGAAGGCATGGACCACATCCTGTTCAAAGTGGAGATTCTGTCCAATGAGGACAGGGAGTGGCACGAATCCTTCTCATTGGTCCTCGGTCCTGACGATCCGGTGGAGGCGGTGCTTGGAGAGATCACCACGGCAACAGTCACCATCCTGGACCAGGAAGCAGCAGGGAGTCTCATTCTCCCGGCCACGCCCATCGTAAGGAGCATTACTCAATTCAATCTGAATTATAATGTAATTTTTTATAAAATTAATATTTTCAGAACTTGCCAGAAAAAGAGCCAAGACAAGAAAACATCAACTTTAAACTTTCCCTCAAAGATTGTAGCCATAGATACTTACAGTATCTTCTCTGGCATATAGCCTACCTTTAATATATGATTTATGATGTGACATATTTCACGTTAAACCCTTTCTTCTGTTATCAGTCTTGAATAAAAAATTAGGAATTGACCCCAATCAATTACCCTCCCTCCCTCCCTCCCTCCCTCCCTCCCTCCCTCCCTCCCTCCCTCCCTCCCTCCCTCCCTGCCTGCCTGCCTCCCTCCCTGCCTCCCTTCCTCCCTCCCTGCCTCCCTCCCTGCCCCCCCCTCCCTCCCCCCCCCTCCCTCCCTCCCTCCCTCCCTGCCTCCCTCCCTCCCTTCCTCCCTCCCTGCCTCCCTCCCTCCCTCCCTCCCTGTCCCAGGTGGTATCTCTGTCAGACTATGACAACGTGGCTGAGGTGTCTAAGGAGGGCAGTAAGAAGCAGCCTGCGCCTGGCTACCCCTTGGTGTGTGTGACGCCCTGTGACCCGCACTACTCCAAATACTCTGTGATGAGGGAGCGCTGCGACGAGGCAGGCATCAACCAGACCTCTGTTCACTTCTCCTGGGAGGTGGCTGCCCCTACAGACACCAACGGGGCCAGGTCACCTTTCGAGACCGTCACTGATAACACACCCTATACTGGTGTTAACCATATGGTGAGTAGTTAAGTAATAGTCATAGTAGTAGTGGTAGTGGAGTAGTAGTGGTCGTAGTAGTAGTAGTGGTAGTAGTAGATGCAGTGGTAGTAGTAGTGGTAGTAGTAGTAGTAGTAGTAGATGTAGTGGTAGTAGTAGATGTAGTGGTAGTAGTAGTGGTAGTAATAGTGGTAGTAGTAGTGGTAGTAGTAGTGATAGTAATAGTAGTAGTAGTGGTAGTAGTAGATGCAGTGGTAGTAGTAGTGGTAGTAGTAGTGGTAGTAGTAGTGATAGTAGTAGTAGTAGTGGTAGGAGTGGTAGTAGCAGTGGTAGTACTAGCAGTAGTAGTGATAGTAGTAGTAGTAGTAGTAGTAGATGTAGTAGTAGTAGTGATAGTAATAGTAGTGGTAGGAGTGGTAGGAGCAGTGGTAGTACTAGCAGAAATAGTGATAGTAGTAGTAGTAGTTGTAGTAGTAGTAGTAATAGTAGTGGTAGGAGTGGTAGGAGCAGTGGTAGTACTAGCAGAAGTAGTGATAGTAGTAGTAGTAGTTGTAGTAGTAGTAGTGATAGTAATAGTAGTGGTAGGAGTGGTAGGAGCAGTGGTAGTACTAGCAGCAGTAGTGATAGTAGTAGTAGTAGTAGTAGTTGTAGTTGTGGTAGGAGCAGTGGTAGTATTAGCAGAAGTAGTGATAGTAGTAGTAGTAGTAGTAGTAGTAGTTGTAGCAGTGGTAGTACTAGCAGTAGTAGCAGTAGTAGTTGTAGCAGTGGTAGTACTAGCAGAAGTAGTGATAGTAGTAGTAGTTGTAGCAGTGGTAGTACTAGCGGGAGTAGTGATAGTAGTAGTAGTAGTAGTAGTTGTAGCAGTGGTAGTACTAGCGGCAGTATTGATAGTAGTAGTAGTAGTAGTAGTAGTTGTAGCAGTGGTAGTACTAGCAGTAGTGATAGTAGTAGTAGTAGTAGTAGTAGTAGTTGTAGCAGTGGTAGTACTAGCAGTAGTAGTAGTTGTAGCAGTGGTAGTACTAGCAGTAGTAGTAGTTGTAGTAGTTGTAGCAGTGGTAGTACTAGCAGTAGTGATAGTAGTAGTAGTAGTAGTAGTAGTAGTAGTTGTAGCAGTGGTAGTACTAGCAGTAGTAGTAGTTGTAGCAGTGGTAGTACTAGCAGTAGTAGTAGTAGTAGTAGTAGTAGTAGTTGTAGCAGTGGTAGTACTAGCAGTAGTAGTAGTTGTAGCAGTGGTAGTACTAGCAGTAGTAGTAGTTGTAGCAGTGGTAGTACTAGCAGTAGTAGTTGTAGTAGTAGTGAAAGTAGTAGTCGTTGTTGTAGGAGTAGACTGTCACTAATGCCACACCCTATACTGGTTGGTGTAAACCATAGGGTGAGGTACACTCTCAGAAAGAAGAACACTGACTGTTAAACTGTTCTTTGAGAATGGCAGTGGTGGAAACAGTCCCCAAATGTCATACTGGAGTAAAAGTAAAGATACATTAATAGAAAATGACTCAAAAGTGAAAGTCACCCAGTAATACTCTGATTAGTAAAAAAGTATTTGGTTTTAAATGTACTGAAGTATTAAAAGTAAATCTAATAACACAAATATACTTAAGTATATAAAGTAAAAGTATACATCGTTTCAAATTCCAACTTTAAGCAAACCAGACTGCACCATTTTCTTTTAACGTATGGATAGCCAGGGGAACACTCCAACACGAAGACATCATTTACAAATGAAGCATGTGTGTTTAGTGAGTCCGTCAGATCAGAGGCAGTAGGGAGGACCAGGGATGTTCGCTTGATAAGTGCGTGAATGGACCATTGCTGTCAAATCTAATCAAATCCATTTTTATTTGGTCACATGCTGAATACAACAGGTGTAGTAGACCTTACCATGAAATGCTGAATACAACAGGTGTAGTAGACCTTACCATGAAATGCTGAATACAACAGGTGTAGTAGACCTTACCATGAAATGCTGAATACAACAGGTGTAGAAGACCTTACCATGTAGACCTTTATATATATAATATATATATAAAACAAGGCTATATATAGGGGTTACCAGTACCGAGTCAATGTGCGGGGGTAGGGGTTAGTTCAGGTAATTTGCACATGTAGGTAGGGGTAAAGTGACTATGCATGGATAATAAACAGTGAGTAGCAGCAATGTAAATAGTCCGGGTGGCTATTTGATTAAATGTTCAGCAGTCTTATGGCTTGTGAATAGAAGTTGTCAATGAGCCTTTTGAACCTAAACTTGGCGCTCCGGTACAGCTTTTCGTAGTAGAGAGAACAGTCTAAGACTTGGATGACTGGATTCTTTGACATATTTTGGGGCCTTCCTCTGACACTGCATAGTGTATAGAGGTCCTGGATGGCAGGAAGACTGGCCCCAGTGACTCCCCTCTGTAGCGCCGTACGGTCGGATTCCCGAGCAGTTGCCATACCAGGCGGTCATGCAACCGGTCAGGATGCTCTCGATGGTGCAGCTGTTGAACTTTTTGAGGATCTGGAGACCCATGCCAAAACTTTTCAGTCTCCTGAGAGTCTTAGTGTGTTTGGACCATGATAGTTTGTTGGTGATGTGGACACCAAGGTACTTGAAACCCTAGACCTGCTCCACTACAGCCCCGTCGATGTTAATTGAGGGCGTGTTCGGCCCTTCCTATTCCTGTGTTCCAGGATCAGCTCCTTTGTCTTGCTGACGTTGAGGGAGAGGTTGTTGTCCTGGCAATACACTGCCAGATCTCTGATCTCCTACCTATAGTCTGTCTCATGGTTGTCGGTGATCAAGCCTACCACTGCTGTGTCGTCAGCAAACTTAATGATGGTGTTGGAGTCGTGCTTGGAGACACAGTCGTGGATGAACAGGGATTACAGGGACTAAGCACGCACCCCTGAGGGGCCCCCGTATTGAGGATCAACGTGGCAGATTTGTTGTTATCTACCCTTACCACCTGGGGGCAGCCTGTCAGGAAGTCCAGGATCCAGTTGCAGAGGGAGGTGTCCAGTCCCAAGTGTCCATAGCTTAGTGATGAGTGTGGAGGGCACTATGGTGTTGAACGCTGAGCTGTAGTAAATGAACAGCATTCTCACATAGGTGTTCCTTTTATCTAGGTGGGAAACAGAAGTGTGGAGTGCAATCGAGATTGCATCATCTGTGGATCTGTTGGGGTGGTTTGCGAATTGGAGTGGGTCTAGGGTTTCCGGAATGATGGTGTTGATGTGAGCCATGACCAGCCTTTCAAAGCACTTCATGGCTACGGGGATGTAGTCATTTAGGTAGGCCACCTTCTCTTTCTTGGGCACAGGGACTATGGTGATCTGCTTGAAACATGTAGGTATTACAGACTTGGTCAGGGAGAGGTTGAAAATGTAAGTGAAGACACTTGCCAGTTGGTCCACTCATGCAATAAGTACACGCCCTGGTAATCTGTCTGGCCCTGCGGCCTTGTGAATGTTGACCTGTTGTTTATCATGCTCCACGGAGAGCATGATCACACAGTCGTCCGGAACAGTTGGTGCTCTCATGCATGCTTCTGTGTTGCTTGCCTCGAAGCGAGCATAAAAGGTCGACTTCAATCAGTGTAGTTGAAAGGGACGAGACAAGTTAAAACTTCTTGAAACTCCCCAACCCGGATCCGGGTTTGTGACTAAAGCCTCAGGCTCATTAGCATAACGCAACGTTAACGATTTCTGAAAATCGCAAATAAAATGAAAATAATGCGTCTGCTCTCAAGCTTAGCCTTTTCTTAACAACACTGTCATCTCAGATTTTCAAAATATGCTTTTGAACCATAGAAATTGACTAATTTGTGTAAGAGTATGCAAAGCTAGCATAGCATTTTGAGTAGCATTTAGCACGCAACATTTTCACAAAAACCAGATAACCAAATAAATAAAATCATTTACCTTTGAAGAGCTTCTGATGTTTTCAATGAGGAGACTCTCAGTTACATACCAAATGCGCAGTTTTTTCCTGAAAGCGTCTGTGTGTAGGAGAAATCGTTCCGTTTTCTACATTGCGTCTGGCTACCGAAACAAACCGAAAATTCAGTCACCTACAACGTAAAACTTTTTCCGGATTAACTACATAATATCGACCGAAACATGGCAAACGTTGTTTGGAATCAATCCTCAAGGTGTTTTTTCACATATCTCTTCATTGACATGCAGTTCGTGGACGCTTGCTTTCCTCTCTGTATCGCATGGAAAAATACTGGCAGGTGACTTTTGCGCACCAATTTCGGCGCAGGACACCGGGCGGACACCTGGTAAATGTGGTCTCTTATGGTCAATCTTCCAATGATCTGCCCACAAATACGTCACAATGCTGCAGACACCTTGGGGAAACGACAGAAAGGGTTGACTCACTCCTCTCGCATTCACAGCCATATAAGGAGACAATGGAAAACAGAGCCTCAAAAATCCTTGTCATTTCCTGGATGCCATCTCATCTTGGTTTTGCCTGAAGCTCACGTTCTAGGGCACGCACAGAGAATATCTTTGTATTTCTGGACACGTCAGAGTGTTTTCTTTCGAATGGTAGCAATTATATGCATAGTCGAGCATCTTTTTGTGACAAAATATCTTGTTTAAAACGTTAACGTTTTTCATCCAAAAATGAAATAGCACCCCCATAGATGTAAGAGGTTAAAGAAGTATTTTTAAGCCTTGAGACAATTGAAACATGGATTGTGTGTGTGTGCCATTCAGAGGGTGAATGGGCAAGACAACTCAATATTAGGAAGGTGTCCTTAATGCTTTTTACACTCATAGTCTAGGATAGTCAGAAAAAGTTACATTTTAATGGCTAATAAGGCTGGTGGAACCGTTCATAGAGGGTTCTAGGAAGAACCTTTAGATGATAAAACGGTTCTAGGTCGAAACATTTACTGAGGATTCTATGAAGCACCAAAAAGGGTTCCCCTATGGGGACAAACCTGACTGATTCATTGACTGACTAACTGGCTGACTGATTGACTGACTGGTTGACTGACTGATTGATTGACTGGCTGACTGACTGATTGACTGGCTGACTGACTGATTCATTGACTAACTGACTGATTGACATATTGATTGACTGACTGATTGATTGACTGCATTTGCTCCACAGGTCCTGGACAGTATCTATTTCTCTCGGAGGTTCCATGTGCGCTGTGTGGCCCAGGCCCGGGACAAGTCCGGCCATCTTGGAACACCCCTGAGGAGTAACATAGCAACCATCGGCACCGAGGGTTCCATATGCCACACCCCTGTTACCACGGGAACAGCCCGAGGGTTCCAGGCCCAGTCGTTCATCGCCAGTCTGAAGTATCTGGATGTTAAACACAAGGAGCACCCCAACCGGTGAGCAGGGAGTCATTCACACACAAACACAATGAGCAGGTGTGCAAACACACAAACAGTCATGCAGCCAAACATACTACAACACAAGAAGCTCCCCAACCGATGAGCTCACCAAACACAAACATATCTGCATATTTTATTTTTTATTTCACATTTATTTAACCAGGTAGGCCTGTTGAGAACAAGTTCTCATTTGCAACTGCGACCTGGCCAAGATAAAGCATAGCAGTGTGAACAGACAACACAGAGTTACACATGGAGTAAACAATAAACAAGTCAATAACACAGTAGAAAAAAAAGAGAGTCTATATACATTGTGTGCAAAAGGCATGAGGAGGTAGGCGAATAATTACAATTTTGCAGATTAACACTGGAGTGATAAATGATCAGATGGTCATGTACAGGTAGAGATATTGGTGTGCAAAAAAGCAGAAAAGTAAATGAATATAAACAGTATGGGGATGAGGGAGGTAAAATTGGGTGGGCTATTTACTAATAGACTATGTACAGCTGCAGCGATCGGTTAGCTGCTCAGATAGCAGATGTTTGAAGTTGAAGTCTCCAACTTCAGCGATTTTTGCAATTCGTTCCAGTCACAGGCAGCAGAGAACTGGAACGAAAGGCGGCCAAATGAGGTGTTGGCTTTAGGAATGATCAGTGAGATACACCTGCTGGAGCGCGTGCTACGGATGGGTGTTGCCATCGTGACCAGTGAACTGAGATAAGGCGGAGCTTTACCTAGCATGGACTTGTAGATGACCTGGAGCCAGTGGGTCTGGCGACGAATATGTAGCGAGGGCCAGCCGACTAGAGCATACAGGTTGCAGTGGTGGGTGGTATAAGGTGCTTTAGTAACAAAACGGATGGCACTGTGATAAACTGCATCCAGTTTGCTGAGTAGAGTGTTGGAAGCTATTTTGTAGATGACATCGCCGAAGTCGAGGATCGGTAGGATAGTCAGTTTTACTAGGGTAAGTTTGGCGGCGTGAGTGGAAGGAGGCTTTGTTGCGGAATAGAAAGCCGACTCTAGATTTGATTTTAGATTGGAGATGTTTGACATGAGTCTGGAAGGAGAGTTTACAGTCTAGCCAGACACCTAGGTACTTATAGATGTCCACATATTCTAGGTCGGAACCATCCAGGGTGGTGATGCTCGTCGGGCATGCGGGTGCAGGCAGCAAACGGTTGAAAAGCATGCATTTGGTTTTACTAGCGTTTAAGAGCAGTTGGAGGCCACGGAAGGAGTGCTGTATGGCATTGAAGCTCGTTTGGAGGTTAGATAGCACAGTGTCCAAGGACGGGCCGGAAGTATACAGAATGGTGTCGTCTGCGTAGAGGTGGATCAGGGAATCGCCCGCAGCAAGAGCTACATCATTGATATATACAGAGAAAAGATTCGGCCCGAGAATTGAACCCTGTGGCACCCCGATGGAGAGTGCCAGAGGACTGGACAGCATGCCCTCCGATTTGACACACTGAACTCTGTCTGCAAAGTAGTTGGTGAACCAGGCAAGGCAGGCATCAGAAAAACCGAGGCTACTGAGTCTGCCGATAAGAATATGGTGATTGACAGAGTCGAAAGCCTCTGCAAGGTCGATGAAGACGGCTGCACAGTACTGTCTTTTATCGATGGCGGTTATGATATCGTTTAGGACCTTGAGCGTGGCTGAGGTGCACCCGTGACCGGCTCGGAAACCAGATTGCACAGCGGAGAAGGTACGGTGGGATTCGAGATAGACAGTGACCTGTTTGTTGACTTGGCTTTCGAAGACCTTAGATAGGCAGGGCAGGATGGATATAGGTCTGTAACAGTTTGGGTCCAGGGTGTCTCCCCCTTTGAAGAGGGGGATGACTGCGGCAGCTTTCCAATCCTTGGGGATCTCAGATGATATGAAAGAGAGGTTGAACAGGCTGGTAATAGGGGTTGCGACAATGGCGGCGGATAGTTTCAGAAATAGAGGGTCCAGATTGTCAAGCCCAGCTGATTTGTACGGGTCCAGGTATTGCAGCTCTTTCAGAACATCTGCTATCTGGATTTGGGTAAAGGAGAACCTGGAGAGGCTTGGGCGAGTAGCTGCGGGGGGGGCCGGAGCTGTTGGCCGAGGTTGGAGGAGCCAGGAGGAAGGCATGGCCAGCCGTTGAGAAATGCTTGTTGAAGTTTTGGATTTATCGGTGGTGACCGTGTTACCTAGCCTCAGTGCAGTGGGCAGCTGGGAGGAGGTGCTCTTGTTCTCCATGGACTTCACAGTGTCCCAGAACTTTTCGGAGTTAGAGCTACAGGATGCAATTTTCTGCCTGAAGAAGCTGGCCTTTGCTTTCCTGACGGACTGTGTGTATTGGTTCCTGACTTCCCTGAACAGTTGCATATCGCGGGGAATATTCGATGCTATTGCAGTCCGCCACAGGATGTTTTTGTGCTGGTCTATAATAGTTCTAGAAAACCTCCATATGGTCTATAATAATTCTAGAACAACTCCATATGGCCTACAATAGTTCTAGAACACTCCATATGGCCTATAATAGTACTAGAACAACTCCATATGGTCTATAATAGTGCTAGAACAACTCCATATGGCCTATAACAGTTCTAGAACACCTCCATATGGCCTATAATAGTTATAGAACAACTCCATATGGCCAATAATAATTCTAGAATACCTCCATATGGTATATAATAGTTCTAGAACACCTCCATATGGTATATAATAGTTGAACACCTACATATGGTACATAATAGTTCCAGAACACATCCATATGGTCTATAATAGTGCTAGAACACCTACATATGGTCTATAATAGTGCTAGAACACCTACATATGGTATATCATAGTTCTAGAACACCTCCATATGGTCTATAATAGTGCTAGATCACCTACATATGGTCTATAATAGTGCTAGAACACCTACATATGGTATATAATAGTTCCAGAACACCTCCATATGGTCTATAATAGTGCTAGAACACCTACATATGGTCTATAATAGTGCTAGAACACCTACATATGGTATATAATAGTTCTAGAACACCTCCATATGGTCTATAATAGTGCTAGAACACCTACATATGGTCTATAATAGTGCTAGAACACCTACATATGGTATATAATAGTTCCAGAACACCTCCATATGGTCTATAATAGTGCTAGAACACCTACATATGGTCTATAATAGTGCTAGAACACCTACATATGGTATATAATAGTTCTAGAACACCTCCATGTGTTATATAATAGTTATAGAACACCTCCATATGGTATATAATAGTTCAGGAACACCTCCATGTGGTAAAAAATAGTTCTAGAACACCTACATATGGTATATAATAGTAGAACACCTCCATATGGTATAAAATAGTTCAAGAACACCTCCATTGGTAAAAAATAGTTCTAGAACACCTACATATGGTATATAATAGTAGAACACCTGCATATGGTATATAATAGTAGAACACCTCCATATGGTCTATAATAGTTCTAGAACACCTCCATATGGTCTATAATAGTTCTAGAACACCTCCATATGGTATATAATAGTTATAGAACACCTCCATATGGTCTATAATAGTTCTAGAACACCTCCATATGGTATATAATAGTTCTAGAACACCTCCATATGGTATATAATAGTTCAAGAACTCCTCCATGTGGTACAAAATAGTTCTAGAACACCTCCATATGGTCTATAATAGTTCTAGAACACCTCCATATGGTATATAATAGTTATAGAACACCTCCATATGGTCTATAATAGTTCTAGAACACCTCCATATGGTATATAATAGTTATAGAACACCTCCATATGGTATATAATAGTTCAAGAACACCTCCATGTGGTACAAAATAGTTCTAGAACACCTCCATATGGTCTATAATAGTTCTAGAACACCTCCATATGGTTTATAATAGTTATAGAACACCTCCATTTTGTCTATAATAGTTCTAGAACACCTCCATATGGTCTATAATAGTTCTAGAACACCTCCATATGGTATATAATAGTTATAGAACACCTCCATATGGTACATAATAGTTCAAGAACACCTCCATGTGGTACAAAATAGTTCTAGAACACCTCCATATGGTCTATAATAGTTCTAGAACACCTCCATATGGTATATAATAGTTATAGAACACCTCCATATGGTATATAATAGTTCTAGAACACCTCCATGTGGTAAAAAATAGTTCTAGAACACCTACATATGGTATATAACAGTAGAACACCTCCATATGGTATATAATAGTAGAACACCTCCATATGGTATATAATAGTTCTAGAACACCTCCATATGGTATATAATAGTTCTAGAACACCTCCATATGGTATATAATAGTTATAGAACACCTCCATATGGTATATAATAGTTATAGAACACCTCCATATGGTATATAATAGTTCTAGAACACCTCCATATGGTATATAATAGTTCTAGAACACCTCCATATGGTATATAATAGTTCTAGAACACCTCCATATGGTATATAATAGTTCTAGAACACCTCCATATGGTATATAATAGTTCTAGAACACCTCCATATGGTATATAATAGTTCTAGAACACCTCCATGTGGTAAAAAATAGTTCTAGAACACCTACATATGGTATATTATAGTAGAACACCTCCATATGGTCTATAATAGTAGAACACCTCCATTTGGTATATAATAGTTATAGAACACCTCCATATGGTATATAATAGTTCAAGAACACCTCCATATGGTATATAATAGTTCAAGAACACCTCCATATGGTATATAATAGTTCTAAAACACCTCCATGTGGTAAAAAATAGTTCTAGAACACCTACATATGGTATATAATAGTAGAACACCTCCATATGGTATATAATATTAGAACACCTACATATGGTATATAATAGTAGAACACCTCCATATGGTATATAATAGTAGAACACCTCCATATGGTATATAATAGTTCTAGAACACCTCCATATGGTATATAATAGTTCTAGAACACCTCCATATGGTATATAATAGTTATAGAACACCTCCATATGGTATATAATAGTTATAGAACACCTCCATATGGTATATAATATTAGAACACCTCCATATGGTCTATAATAGTTCTAGAACACCTCCATATGGTATATAATAGTTCTAGAACACCTCCATATGGTATATAATAGTTCTAGAACACCTCCATATGGTATATAATAGTTCTAGAACACCTCCATATGGTATATAATAGTTCTAGAACACCTCCATATGGTATATAATAGTTTTAGAACACCTCCATATGTGTAACGGTTTTCTTTAGGTGAAGGAGAGTCGGACCAAAATGCGGCATGGCTATTGAGATTCATGTTTAATAAAACAAAGGAAACACGAATCAATACAAAAACAACAAACGTAACACGAAAAGCGAAACAGCCTATACTGGTGCAAAGTAACACAGAGACAGAAACAAGGACAATCACCCACGACACACTCAATGAATATGGCTGCCTAAATATGGTTCCCAATCAGAGACAACGATAAACACCTGCCTCTGATTGAGAACCACTTCAGACAGCCATAGACTATGCTAGAAAACCCCACTAAGCCACAATCCCAATACCTATGAAAAAACCCCAAGACAAAACACACCACATACCAAAACCCATGGCACACCCTGGCCTGACCAAATAAAGAAAGAAAACACAAAATACTAAGACCAGGGCGTGACAATATGGTATATAATAGTTCTAGAACACATACATATGGTACATAATAGTTCTAGAACACCTCCATATGGTATATAATAGTTCTAGATCACCTCCATATGGTATATAATAGTTCTAGAACACCTCCATATGATCTATAATAGTTCTAGAACACCTCCATATGATCTATAATAGTTCTAGAACACCTCCATATGGTGTATAATAGTTCTAGAACACCTCCATATGGTATATAATAGTTCTAGAACACCTCCATGTGGTCTATAATAGTTCTAGAACACCTACATATGGTCTATAATAGTTCTAGAACACCTATATATGGTCTATAATAGTTCTAGAACACCTACATATGGTGTATAATAGTTCTAGAACACCTCCATATGGTCTATAATAGTTCTAGAACACATACATATGGTATATAATAGTTCCAGAACACCTCCATGTGGGATATAATAGTTCTAGACACTAACATTGTGTTATCTTCTTTTTCTTCTGTAGTATCCACATCTCGGTGCAGATCCCCCACCAGGACGGTATGCTGCCCCTAGTGTCCAGCATGCCCCTCCACAACCTGCACTTCCTGCTGTCGGAGTCCATCTACAGACAACAGCACATCTGTTCAAACCTGGTCACTCTCAAAGACCTGCAGGGGGTCTCTGGTGAGCGTACACACACTTGATCACACACACACACACACACACACACACACACACACACACACACACACACACACTGATGTGCACCAAATAATATAAATCCTCCCTTTAACAAAAGTGTGTTTGATGTGTGTTTCAGAGACGGGTTTCCTGGATGATGTCCAGTATGACAGTATCTCTCTGGGTCCGGGTTATGACAGACCCTACCAGTTCAACCCCGGTGTCCGAGAGGCTAAGAGCATCCAGCTGTATAAACACCTCAACCTGAAGAGCTGCATCTGGACCTTCGATGCCTACTACGACATGACGGAACTCATCGATGTCTGTGGAGGCTCAGTCACTGCCGACTTCCAGGTACGCTACAATACGCCCTGCAGTGGGTTAGGGGTCACATAGAGGGCGTAGGGTCACATAGAGGGTTAGGGAGTCACATAGAGGGCGTAGGGTCACATAGAAGGTTAGGGGGTCACATAGAGGGGTTAGGGGGTCACATAGAGGGTTAGGGGGTCACATAGAGGGGTTAGGGGGTCACATAGAGGGTTAGGGGGTCACATAGAGGGTTAGGGGGTCACATAGAGGGCGTAGGGTCACATAGAGGGTTAGGGGGTCACATAGAGGGCGTAGGGTCACATAGAGGGTTAGGGGGTCACATAGAGGGCGTAGGGTCACATAGAGGGTTAGGGGGTCACATAGAGGGCGTAGGGTCACATAGAGGGTTAGGGGGTCACATAGAGGGGTTAGGGGGTCACATAGAGGGTTAGGGGGTCACATAGAGGGCTTAGGGTCACTTAGGGGGTCACATAGAGGGCTTAGGGTCACATAGAGGGTTAGGGGGTTACATAGAGGGCTAGGGGTCACATAGAGGGCTCGGGGTCACATAGAGGGCTTAGGGTCACATGAGGGTTTAGGGTCACATGAGGGCTTAGGGTCACATGAGGGCTTAGGGTCACATGAGGGCTTAGGGGGTCACATAGAGGGCTTAGGGTCACTTAGGGTGTCACATAGAAGGCTTAGGGTCACATAGAGGGTTAGGGGTTCACATAGAGGGCTTAGGGTCACATAGAGGGTTAGGGGGTCACATAGAGGGCTTAGGGTCACATAGTGGGTTAGGGGGTCACATAGAGGGGTTATGGGGTCATTTAGAGGGCTTAGGATCACATTGAGGACTTAGGGTCACATAGATGGTTAGGGGGTCACATAGAGGGTTAGGGGTCACATAGAGGGTTAGTAAGGTCACATAGAGGGTTAGGGGGTCACATAGAGGGTTAGGGGGTCACATAGAGGGTTAGGGGGTCACATAGAGGGTTAGGGGGTCACATAGAGGGTTCGGGGGTCACATAGAGGGTTCGGGGGTCACATAGTGGGTTAGGGGGTCACATAGTGGGTTAGGGGGTCACATCGAGGGGTAGGGGTCACATAGTGGGTTCGGGGTCACATAGAGGGCTTAGGATCACATAGAGGGCTTAGGATCACATTGAGGGCTTAGGATCACATTGAGGGCTTAGGGTCACATAGTGGGTTAGCGGGTCACATAGAGGGTTAGGGGGTCACATAGAGGGTTAGGGGGTCACATAGAGGGTTAGGGGGTCACATCGTGGGTTAGGGGGTCACATCGTGGGTTAGGGGTCACATCGTGGGTTAGGGGTCACATCGTGGGTTAGGGGTCACATCGTGGGTTAGGGGTCACATAGTGGGTTAGGGGTCACATAGAGGGTTAGGGGTCACATAGAGGGTTAGGGGTCACATAGAGGGTTAGGGGTCACATAGAGGGCTAGGGGTCACATAGAGGGCTAGGGGTCACATCGTGGGTTAGGGGTCACATAGTGGGTTAGGGGTCACATAGTGGGTTAGGGGTCACATAGAGGGTTAGTGGTCACATAGAGGGTTAGTGGTCACATAATGGGTTAGGGGGTCACATAGTGGGTTAGGGGTCACATAGAGGGTTAGGGGTCACATAGAGAGTTAGGGTCACATAGTGGGTTAGGGGGTCACATAGAGGGTTGGGGGTCACATAGAGGGTTAGGGGTCACATAGTGGGTTAGGAGTCAAATTGTACTCTAGTGTTTATCATGCTCTGAATTCACTCCTGGACATAATATGGACATAATATTATCCCAGATATCCCTTTACACACAATAAGACATTATGATTGGAGTCCACAGTACTATTGTGCCCACATTGGCTGGTCAGGTTGATTTGCATTGACTTTGGTTTCCCAGTCATGTGAGCACACAGGCAGTAGAAGCCTTGAATGCTCAGATAGAGTTTACATGTGACTCTTCCCAACCACGGTATGCAAAACATTCTAGGACTGGCTACAGCTGTTGCTACTGTATATCACCTTATATCATGCCATGTTTAGTAGCATTGCATCATGTAATATGATGTCATCTTATGTCATGTCATCTTATGTCATGTCTTGTGTATGTCCACCCCACCCCCCCTCCACCCACCCCCAGGTGCGTGACTCTGTTGTTCCTGGTTGAGTAGTGTTATTTCCTGTCACTTTATCTCATGTCATGCGCTATGTCCCCCCAGGTGCGTGACTCGGCCCAGTCGTTCCTGACGGTGCAGGTTCCTCTCTATGTGTCGTATATCTATGTAACAGCTCCCAGGGGCTGGGCTTCACTGGAACACCACACTGAAATGGAGTTCTCTTTCTTCTATGACACCGTGCTCTGGAGGACAGGTGAGGGGCTGTGTGTGTGTGGGGGGGCTGTGTGTGTGTGGGGGGAGGGTGTGTGTGTGGGGGGGGGGGGCTGTGGGTGGGTGGGGGGAGGGGGCTGTGTGTGTGTGGGGGTGGGCTGTGTGTGGGGGGAGGGGGGCTGTGTGTGGGGGGAGGGGGCTGTGTGTGTGGGGGAGGTGGGGCTGTGTGTGTGGGGGAAGGGGGACTGTCTGTTGGGGGGCGGTGTGTGTCGGGGGGCTGTGTGTGGGGGGAGGGGGGCTGTGTGTGGGGGGAGGGGGGCTGTGTGGGGGGAGGGGGGCTGTGTGTATGGGGGGGGCTGTGTGTGGGGGAGGGGGCTGTGTGTGTGTGCGAGGGCAGGCTGTGTGTGGGGGGAGGGGGGCTGTGTGTGTGGGGGGAGGGGGCTGTGTGTATGGGGGGGGGCTGTGTGTGGGGGGGGGGCTGTGTGTGTGTGCGAGGGCAGGCTGTGTGTGGGGGGGAGGGGGGCTGTGTGTGTGGGGGGAGGGGGGCTGTGTGGGGGAGTATAAGGGGTGTATAAGGGGTTGGTATGTCTCTGTGTAACTCTGTTTACCTGGTATGTCTCTGTGTATCTCTGTTTAACTGGTATGTCTCTGTGTCCACTAGGCATCCAGACAGACAGCGTTCTGTCAGCCAGACTCCAGATCATCAGGATCTACATAAGAGAAGATGGCCGTCTGGTCATCGAGTTCAAAACACACGCCAAGTTCAGGGGCCAGTTTGTCCCCGAGCACCACACTCTGCCTGGGCACAAGTCCCACCTGATGGTCCCGGACCACCTAGGGGGGATCGAGTTCGACATGCAGCTTATCTGGAGCGCCCAGTCCTTTGATTCTCCCTACCAGCTCTGGAAAGCCACCTCCTCTTACAGCAGGTCAGTAAACAGACATACTGTTATATACAGTTATAGATATATATATTAATAGATATACCCAGTCCTTTGATTCTCCCTACCAGCTCTGGAAAGCCACCTCCTCTTACAGCAGGTCAGTAAACAGACATACTGTTGTATACAGTTATAGATATATATATTAATAGATATACCCAGTCCTTTGATTCTCCCTACCAGCTCTAGAAAGCCACCTCCTCTTACAGCAGGTCAGTAAACAGACATACTGTTATATACAGTTATAGATATATATATTAATAGATATACCCAGTCCTTTGATTCTCCCTACCAGCTCTAGAAAGCCACCTCCTCTTACAGCAGGTCAGTAAACAGACATACTGTTATATACAGTTATAGATATATATATTAATAGATATACCCAGTCCTTTGATTCTCCCTACCAGCTCTAGAAAGCCACCTCCTCTTACAGCAGGTCAGTAAACAGACATACTGTTATATACAGTTATAGATATATATATTAATAGATATACCCAGTCCTTTGATTCTCCCTACCAGCTCTAGAAAGCCACCTCCTCTTACAGCAGGTCAGTAAACAGACATACTGTTATATACAGTTATAGATATATATATTAATAGATATACCCAGTCCTTTGATTCTCCCTACCAGCTCTGGAAAGCCACCTCCTCTTACAGCAGGTCAGTAAACAGACATACTGTTGTATACAGTTATAGATATATATATTAATAGATATACCCAGTCCTTTGATTCTCCCTACCAGCTCTAGAAAGCCACCTCCTCTTACAGCAGGTCAGTAAACAGACATACTGTTATATACAGTTATAGATATATATATTAATAGATATACCCAGTCCTTTGATTCTCCCTACCAGCTCTAGAAAGCCACCTCCTCTTACAGCAGGTCAGTAAGGGTTACTCAGTGTTTAAGCTTTTGTTCCGACCTGTGTCTTCGGCATGCCACAAAACAGTGTTAGCCTGCTGAGCTAAGTTAAAGCCTAGGCATTAGCCTGGGGACCTAATGTAAACGTCGTCAGGTCTCAGGGCAACGTTAAAACATCATGTAAGTGTGATTCAGAAGCGTCTCTGTTAGAGGAGCTTTACCATAATGTTTGTTGTGTTCCAGGAAAGACTACTCTGGAGAGTACACAGTGTTTCTGATCCCCTGTACCGTGCAGCCAACCCAACCATGGACCGACCCTGGAGACAAGCCTCTGTCCTGCACTGCCCATGCCCCAGAGAAGTATGTCCCTCCACAGCCACCATACACTTCTTAGTGAGGGCCCCAGAGAAGTATGTCCCTCCACAGCCACCATACACTTCTTAGTGAGGGCCCCAGAGAAGTATGTCCCTCCACAGCCACCATACACTACTTAGTGAGAGCCCCAGAGAAGTATGTCCCTCCACAGCCACCATACACTTCTTAGTGAGGGCCCCAGAGAATTATGTCCCTCCACAGCCACCATACACGTCTTAGTGAGGGCCCCAGAGAATTATGTCCCTCCACAGCCACCATACACTTCTTAGTGAGGGCCCCAGAGAATAATGTCCCTCCACAGCCACCATACACTTCTTAGTGAGGGCCCCAGAGAATGATGTCCCTCCACAGCCACCATACACTTCTTAGTGAGGTCCATACACTGTTGCCATGCTCCTATCTTGACAATTGGTTGGCAAATAAAGATATGGTTGATTTGGTTAAATATGTCACTCAAACATATGTTGTGGTGTTCCTCAAGGCTCCATCCTAGGACCTGTTTCATATGGCCATGCTCGACGTATACGGTAAGAACCTGACATAATGTCATTTCTCCCAGGTTCCAACTACCTATAGCCTTCCAGCAGACCAACCGACCGGTGCCTGTCGTGTACAGCCTCAACACAGAGTTTCAGCTGTGCAACAATGAGAAGGTGTTCATGATGGACCCAGCCGTCGCTGACATGTCCATGGCTGAGATGGACTACAAGGGAGCCTTCTCTATGGGTACAATAACCGTTCCACACACAAGTCACAGGGCAGACCCAAATAAAGAGAACGGGGATAGTTGAGCTATTACCCGTTATCTACATGACCAAACATCCCGACTTACACAAAGATATTGTAAAAAGATATACACTATTTCACTATTTTCCACAGTGACTGAAAATAGAAAACACGGCTCAATTTTATCCGCTTGCCCATATGTCTGTGATGCCACTGGGTTCAAAATGTGTGGCCCTTATATCCAGTCATCCACAACTTGTCTCTCTGCTGCCCCTACAGGGCAGATGCTGTATGACAGGTGCTGTTTATTACAGTATTGTCTCTCTGCTGCCCCTACAGGCCAGACATTGTATGGCAGGGTGCTGTGGAACCCAGAGCAGAACCTGAACTCAGCCTACAAGCTGCAGCTGGAGAAGGTGTATCTGTGTACAGGACGGGATGGATACGTGCCCTTCTTCGATCCCACGGGGACTCTGTACAACGAGGGCCCTCAGTACGGCTGCATCCAGACCAACAAACAGCTCAAACACAGGTTTCTGATTCTGGTATGTATATCTACTGAGATGGAGAGATGTTTTCCCCATGTCTGCCATGGAGCTGCCCATTCTAATACAGGTTTTCTGGCAAAGTGTGCCCTCTATTCATCTCTATGATGGTGTAGTTTCTATTCAACTCCCATTGTCCTCTTGTGGTGGTTGGAGATATTGGTGATGTTCCAGGTGGGTTTTTTTTCACAGTCCGCGCTGCACATCTCAGAAGATGTCACATGTCACATGTATGTGCTTCCTGAGATGCTTCAAAACACTGAGAATCTGTGCAAACTGTTTGTCGACGTAGTCCTTTTCATCACACATTCTTATTCCAACCAGACTTGTATCACAGAGTGCATACTGCGCATTTCTTTTATAAATCTGATCCCTTCGGGAGTTGAACCCACAACCTAAGAGTTTCCTAGCACCACCAGTTTGAGTCACGTAGTTGACCCGTGACCTTTTGGTTTGTCTCGTGGTATGTCACCCAACGTAAACAGCCAACCTGATGGACTGGTTTGATCCACATCGCTCAGGGCGTAGTCATGGCCTTACAGAGATAAGACTTTGAGCTATTCAAATAGGAGGAATCTTATTGGTGTACAAATCACTGGTCTGGTATCGTATTGCTGGATCATTTATGCTGACGTTTGCAATAATGGGTGTATGGCAGGCTATTGTCACAAATGCTGGAAATTAAACAATTTACTGAAACTACACATTTTACTGAAACTACACGTTTTACTGAATCTGCTTGTTTTACTGAAACTACATGTTTACTGAAACTACACGTTTTACTGAATCTGCTTGTTTTACTGAAACTACATGTTTACTGAAACTGCTTGTATTACTGAAATGGCTTGTTTTACTGAAACTACAACTGAAAGTCCAAGCTTTACTTAAGCAATAAGGCCTGAGGGCGTGTGGTATATGGCCAATATACCACAACTAAGGGCTGTTCTTATCCACAACGCAACACGCCGTATACCACAAACCCCAGAGGTGCCTAACTGCTACTATAAACTGGTTACCAACGCAATTAGAGCAGTAAAAATACATGTTTTGTCATTACCACGGCTGTCAGCCAATCAGCATTCATCAAATCAAATCAAATTTATTTGTCACATACACATGGTTAGCAGATGTTAATGCGAGTGTAGCGAAATTGGTTGGCTCAAACCAACCAGTTTATAATGAGATTTAAACAACAAATGTACTAATGTACGTTCCACATGGGGTGGCAGGGTAGCCTAGTGGTTAGAGCGTTGGTCTAGTAACCGGAAGGTTGCAAGTTCAAACCCCCGAGCTGACAAGACACAAATCTGTTGTTCTGTCCCTGAACAAGGCAGTTAACCCGCTGTCATTGAAAATAAGAATTTGTTCTTAACTGACTTGCCTGGTTAAATAAAGGTAAAATAAAAAAATAAACTTCTGCATCTATAGCCTACATACAGCAGTTAGCTTGCCTTGTTAGCATGTTTGATTGGATAAGTTGGAAATAACAGTTTTATAACGTCTCTCCTTTTAGGATCGGAAGCAGCCTGACGTCTGTGACAGGTACTTCCATGACGTTCCCTTCGAAGCCAATTTTGCGTCGGATATCACCGAATTACAGACCATGACAGCCATACCTGGTGTTGATGGATTTACCATGAAAGTTGATGCCCTGTACAAGGTCAGCGAAGACAAAGACTTATTCACTTAACTGTAATGATTTATTAAATGATAATGTACTGCTTATGAATGCATTATATATGAGTTCTAAATGTGTTATGAAGGCCTTAGGTACCCTTCAAAAAAGGTCTTCAAGTTTGAGGGTAACTCTCAGAGAAGTAAAATGATTGATCTGATTCATCTCCATGGTAACTCTCTCTCTTTTGATTGACAGGTGGAGGCGGGGCATCAGTGGTACCTTCAGGTGATCTACGTGATTGGTCCTGAGTCCATATCCGGCCCCAGGATTCAGCGTTCTCTGACCTATCAGCTCACCCACAGCAGCGGCGGGGGGCGGACTCGCCGGGATCTGGTCAATCAGCTGAGCCAAAGCATCGGGCACAGCCGTGCTCGCCGGGACCTTGTTGACCACAGCGGACGTCTCACTCTAGACCAGTCTCTGATATATGACAACGAGGGTGACCAGACGAAGAACGGAACCAACATGAAGACTCTCCGCCTCGAGGTCCCCGCTGCCTCATCCTTTAACCCCCAGATGGGCGGTTCGGTGGGCGGGGGCGTGGCCGCACTAACCCTATTGGTCCTCGTCCTGCTCGCTTCATGTTTACTCTTCAGGAAGTGCCGCCGATCGGCTGGTAAGAAGCCACCCCAGAAGGCAGAGGAGTACCCTCTGAACACCAAGGTAGAGGTGTGTTTGGAGAGGACCCTGGAGAAGAACTTCAGCTCGAAACACTGCACCGTCAGGAACATCAACATCAACCGGAACTACGACAACGTCAACTCCAAGGTCAACAGAGGCGCAAAGGTCAACGGAGGGGCGAAAGTCAAGCAGGTCAACCTGGAGGTCAAGCTCCACAACAACCTCCACAACGACGGCACCGAGGTCTGAGGATCCCCACCACCTCCCACCATTGTTTACCCTGGCGAGATCATTTCCCCACTTGGGGTGCCAACGTTGAACTAGTAGAAGTAACAGTTCTACTCAAGGGGAAACATCTACCGGAATGGAGGAGTATTTTATGAGACATCTAAAAGAAATGTCATTTTCTAAAAAGCGTTTGTTTGTACTTCTGGAATAAAATATTGTTTGTTAATGTATTTTTATATGACCGTGATGAGAGATAAAAGGGAAGAGTTGTTTTTGACGGCCAGCTATGCAGCGTTTATTCAAATCATTTCAAAACTGGGCTACCTCAGGAATAGGGAAACGAGTGAACAACTATCGAACTATGGCGTAAAAACATGATTGATTGTGTCATTATTTGAATCTATTTGGGTCTCTTTAGTTTTTTTCTTTCTTTGTGTTTTCAACTTGTCATCGTTGACGAACGACGAGAGAATCAGTCAAGGGAAATCTGCTGCCTTGTTTTCGCTTTATGTTTCCATGACAACAACAACGCCAAAATGATCAACGTATGGTAGCACTTTGCTTCCAGCTTTGTCTTGAATAATTTGAATAGTTCAGTTATAGCTCGGCTGCATTATTTAATCACAGTGCCATAATATGACTATGAAAGTATGAAACACAGTCAGGACACCAATCCTAACTCCACTTTCGTTCATCATTCATTCATTTCAATGGAAGATTTGCACAAAAACCTTAGGATGCAGGCCTATAGCGTGTTATGGTCTTCTGCCCACAACTGAATGAGCAGTGTTGTAATTTATATATTTTCAAGTGCAATTAAATCCATGAACACACTCTCTCCTCAAACTAAGTTCTCTGCATGTGGAACTAAGATCCAGCCTAGTAATATAGTGTGTCTGAAATGACACCCTATCCCCTATACCAGTGTTTCCCTGGCCCTACTCCAGTCCTCCAGTACCCCAACAGCCCAACTCCAGTCCTCCAGTACCCCAACAGCCCAACTACAGTCCTCCAGTACCCCCAACAGCCCAACTCCAGTCCTCCAGTACCCCCAACAGCCCAACTACAGACCTCCAGTACCTCCAACAGCCCAACTCCAAACCTCCAGTACCCCCAACAGCCCAACTCCGGTCCTCCAGTACCTCCAACTCCGGTCCTCCAGTACCCCCAACAGCCCAACTCCGGTCCTCCAGTACCCCCAACAGCCCAACTCCGGTCCTCCAGTACCCCCAACTCCGGTCCTCCAGTACCTCCAACAGCCCAACTCCGGTCCTCCAGTACCCCCAACAGCCCAACTCCGGTCCTCCAGTACCCCCAACTCCGATCCTCCAGTACCCCCAACAGCCCAACTCCGGTCCTCCAGTACCCCCAACAGCCCAACTCCGGTCCTCCAGTACCCCCAACTCCGATCCTCCAGTACCCACAACAGCCCAACTCCGGTCCTCCAGTACCCCCAACAGCCCAACTCTGGTCCTCCAGTACCCACAACAGCCCAACTCTGGTCCTCCAGTACCCCCAACAGCCCAACTCTGGTCCTCCAGTACCCCCAACAGCCCAACTCTGGCCCTCCAGTACCCCCAACAGCCCAACTCTGGCCCTCCAGTACCCCCAACAGCCCAACTCTGGTCCTCCAGTACCCCCAACAGCCCAACTCTGGTCCTCCAGTACTCCCAACAGACCAACTCTGGTCCTCCAGTACTCCCAACAGCCCAACTCTGGTCCTCCAGTACCCCCAACAGCCCAACTCTGGTCCTCCAGTACCCCCAACAGCCCAACTCTGGTCCTCCAGTACCCCCAACAGCCCAACTCTGGTCCTCCAGTACCCCCAACAGCCCAACTCTGGTCCTCCAGTACCCCCAACAGCCCAACTCCGGTCCTCCAGTACCTCCAACTCCGGTCCTCCAGTACCCCCAACAGCCCAACTCCGGTCCTCCAGTACCCCCAACAGCCCAACTCCGGTCCTCCAGTACCCCCAACTCCGGTCCTCCAGTACCTCCAACAGCCCAACTCCGGTCCTCCAGTACCCCCAACAGCCCAACTCCGGTCCTCCAGTACCCCCAACTCCGATCCTCCAGTACCCCCAACAGCCCAACTCCGGTCCTCCAGTACCCCCAACAGCCCAACTCCGGTCCTCCAGTACCCCCAACTCCGATCCTCCAGTACCCACAACAGCCCAACTCCGGTCCTCCAGTACCCCCAACAGCCCAACTCTGGTCCTCCAGTACCCACAACAGCCCAACTCTGGTCCTCCAGTACCCCCAACAGCCCAACTCTGGTCCTCCAGTACCCCCAACAGCCCAACTCTGGCCCTCCAGTACCCCCAACAGCCCAACTCTGGCCCTCCAGTACCCCCAACAGCCCAACTCTGGTCCTCCAGTACCCCCAACAGCCCAACTCTGGTCCTCCAGTACTCCCAACAGCCCAACTCTGGTCCTCCAGTACTCCCAACAGCCCAACTCTGGTCCTCCAGTACCCCCAACAGCCCAACTCTGGTCCTCCAGTACCCCCAACAGCCCAACTCTGGTCCTCCAGTACCCCCAACAGCCCAACTCTGGTCCTCCAGTACCCCCAACAGCCCAACTCTGGTCCTCCAGTACCCCCAACAGCCCAACTCCGGTCCTCCAGTACCCCCAAAAGCCCAACTCCGGTCCTCCAGTACCCCCAACAGCCCAACTCCAGTCCTCCAGTATTGTTAGTATTGTTAGTATAGTATTGTTATTGTTGTAGCCCCAGACAAACTCAGCTGATTCAACTCATTGAGCTGTTGGGAGTACTGGACGTCTGGAGTTGGGAAACACTGATCTGTACTTTATGGTGCACCAATGGGTCCTAGACAAAAGTAGTCCACTAGGGAATAGGGGTGTCTTTTTTTGGGATGCACACTGGCTGCTTTTACACAGGCAGCAAAATCTGATCTTTTGACCA
>NC_088236.1:7918945-7953945 GCF_036934945.1 Oncorhynchus masou masou | reverse complement strand
TGAATATACAGGGTAACAGTGTTCAAGATTAATATACAGGCTAACATTGTTCTAGATTAATATACAGGGTAACAGTGTTCTAGATTAATATGCAGGGCAACAGTGTTCTAGGTTAATATACAGGGTAACAGTGTTCAAGATTAATATACAGGCTAACATTGTTCTAGATTAATATACAGGGTAACAGTGTTCTAGGTTAATATACAGGCTCACAGTGTTCTAGATTAATATACAGGGTAACAGTGTTCTAGATGAATAAACAGCCTAACAGTGTTCTAGATTAATATACAGGGTAACAGTGTTCTAGATTAATATACAGGCTAACAGTGTTCTAGATTAATATACAGGGTAACAGTGTTCTAGGTTAATATACAGGCTAACAGTGTTCTAGATTAATATGCAGGGTAACAGTGTTCTAGATTAATATACAGGCTAACAGTGTTCTAGAATTGCACTGACATGGTACCAATACTATTCAACATTTTAAATCAGCATTTTGAGGATTCAATCCAAAGTGAATCAGCAGAGTCATACTTGATAGAGAAGAGCTGTAATCTATGGAATGTATCAAATGTGGGCCTGTTCAAAAGGTCATCTTTTGTTCTCCATGGGGGATGACATCATTTCCTCAATGGGAAGCACCGGGAGGCTACACCTCCGCTCAGGTAAAGGTGTGGTACTACGCGGAAGATTTCTGCTGTTGACTATTGTGTTGAGTGGGAGCTAAACTTCAGGTAAGAATCACTGGAATACATTTATTTTTGCGAGGTTGTTTGGTCTTACGAATAGGACGTAGACGAATGCTGCGTATTGATGCTCGTTAGAAGTGATTTTCCTCGCTGTTCTATGAAAATGCGATGCGATTGATCTTGCCTGTACTTTATGCTGAGATCGACTCTACTGCTGAATACAGTTTTTGATCTCCCGGTTCTTTTTGACATTGCTCTGACGAATTCAAATTGATTCTATTTGTATTTTATTGTATTCTATTGTATTTTTTTTTCTCATTAACTTTTGGTGTTTTAGACTACTGTATTCGATCACTTTTTAAATCTGGAATATGGTAAGAGAAGTGGCCTACAATGTCTTTATCTCACCAGATACAGACATCACTGGTCCACATCACCATTGAAATGGCAACTTTATGGGTAAGATTACAAGTATGATGCATGCGATGATAATAAAATAGGCAACTCATATGAATTACCTTTTGGAAAACTTTTAAGATAACTTTGTATAAAGCATAAAAATATAAAAATTCTACACTGAGCGTACAAAACATTAGGAACACCTGCTCTTTCCATGACACAGACTGACCAGGTGAATCCGATTCATATGAATTACCTTTTGGAAAACTTTTAAGATAACTTTGTATAAAGCATACAACAACAAAAAAATTCTACACTGAGCGTACAAAACATTAGGAACACCTGCTCTTTCCATGACACAGACTGACCAGGTGAATCCAGGTGAAAGATATGGTCCCTTATTGATGTCACTTGTTCATTCCACTTCAATCAGTGTAGATGAAGGGGAGCAGACAGGTTAAAGTTTGAAGGTTAAAAAAAATATTTAAACCTTGAGACCATTGAGACTTGGATTGTGTATGTGTTGCCATTCCGAGGGTGAAAGGGCAAGACAAAATATTGAAGTCCCTTTGAACTGGGAAGTAGGTGCCAGACGCACAGGATTGAGTGTCAAAAAACTGCAACACTGCTGAGTTTTTCCACGCGCAACAGCTTCCTGTGTTTATGAAGAACGGTCCACCACCCAAAGGACATCCAGACAACTGGACACAACTGTTGAACATTGAGGTCAACATTGAGGTCAACATGGGCCGGGATCCCTGTGGAGGTTATTTTGACACTGAGGCTGTTCTGAGGGCAAAAAGGGTTGCAACTCTAACATTAGAAAGGGGATCCTAATGTTTTGAACACTCTTGTGTATATTTACAATGTACAAATAGATAGTAGTCGAGGGATAGGCCACCTCAGTTTTAATAGGCATAAAACACCTGAAGCGAACAATAGCACAAACCTGTGACTCACCGTCTGTGTGTGTTTCTCTGGACTATTGAATGATCTGGAAGGTCTCATGGACTCCCCAACCTAATGCAGTGTTTACCAGTTCTCACGCTGATAGAAGTCAAATGTGACATTGTTTTCATTTGTGAAATATGAACATAAACTGGTTTATTTTGTGTGCAGACCGGGGAAAGAGGGAGCATCAAGCCCAAGGCAGATTTCAACGCAAAGGATGACGCTGTGGCTCTCAGAAAGGCCATGAAGGGACTAGGTAAAGAATACTGGCCCCTTCAAGAACAGACCTGGGTTCAAATACTGGTCCCTTCTAGAACAGACCTGGGTTCAAATACTGGTCCCTTCTAGAACAGACCTGGGTTCAAATACTGGTCCCTTCTAGAACAGACCTGGGTTCAAATACTGATCCCTTCTAGAACAGACCTGGGTTCAAATACTGGCCTCTTCTAGAACAAACCTGGGTTCAAATACTGGCCTGTTTTAGATCTCTCAAATACTGGCCTGTTTTAGATCTCTCAAATACTGACCTGTTTTTGATTTGTCTGCAGGTACAAACGAGAAGACCTTAATAGATGTTCTAACTCAGAGGAGTAGTGGTCAACGTCAGCTCATCTGTAAAGCTTACCAAGAAGAAGCCACTGGCAAGGTAAGAACTCAACTCTTTCTACCATGGTTACAACTCTCTCTCTCTCTCTCTCTCTCTCTCTCTCTCTATTTCTCTCTCTCTCTCTCTATCTATCTATTTCTCTCTCTCTCTCTCCCTCTATATTTCTTTCTCTCTCTCCCTCTATTTCTCTCTCTCTCCCTCTCTATTTCTCTCTCTCCCTCTCTCTATTTCTCTCTCTCTCTCTCTCCCTCTATTTCTCCCTCTCTCTCTCTCTCTCTCTATTTCTCTCTCTCTCTATTTCTCTCTCTCTATTTCTCTCTATTGATCTCTCTCTCTCTATTTCTCTCTTTCTCTCTTTCTCTATTTCTCTCTCTTTCTCTATTTCTCTCTCTCTCTCTATTGCTCTCTCTCTCTGTATCTCCCTCTCTCTCTCTCTCTCTCTCTATTTCTCTCTCTCTCTATTTCTCCCTCTCTCTCTGTATCTCCCTCTCTCTCTCTCTCTCTCTCTCTCTCTCTCTCTCTCTATTTCTCTCTTTCTCTTTCTCTGTGTGTGATCACTTGTCTACCTGTCTTCCTGTAGACTTTGGTGGAGGACTTAGAAGGGGACACCCATGGTCATTTTGAGGACCTGCTGGTCGCGCTGGTCACGCCCCCTGCCATCTATGACTGCCAGGAAGTCACCAAGGCCATGAAGGTGACGTTTTTCACATTTTTCTTTCCTCCCTAAACAAACAATTTCTTTATTTAACTCCATGTGTATTCAACACTAACACCAGACTAATGTGTTGCAGGGAGTTGGGACTAAAGACAGTGTCTTGATAGAAATCTTCGCCACAAGATCCAACAAACAAATTAAAGAGATTTCTGATGCCTATTTAAAACGTAAGAATTGATCAGTGTAATCATTGCTAGGCTCAGTTGTGTGTTTCAACCAATCAATTCAGTACCCGGACGGAAATGACATCATCAGATGATGCTAAGATGATTTGATAGTTGACATGGAGACAGGTTTACATTGCAACAGATTTTCTTTCATAGAAACTGAGAAGAAGTTGACCTTGGACCTGAAGAAGGAGACTTCTGGAGAATTTGCTAAAGCTCTTCTCATTCTGGCCGAGGTATTGTGAACCCAATTAAAACGTAGGATCTGTAGTTGCTGCTGTTGTCTATAAAAATGGGCCTGTTATAAATCTCTCAATATGGTTTGTCTTTAAACTAAGGGCAAGCGGGATGAAAACACACATGTGGATGCAGCCAAGGCCAAAGAGGATGCTAAGGTGCTGTGAGTTGATGTTTCTCAGGTGTTATGACACAGTTATTAGGGTGCAACATTTATAATGACATGTACAATAACATTTATAATACCATTTATAATAACATTTATAATTCCATTTATAATGACATGTACAATAACATTTAAAACAACATTTATAATACCATTTATAAAACCATTTATAATGACATGTATAATAACATTTAAAACAACATTTATAAAACCATTTATAATGACATGTATAATAACATTTAAAACAACATTTATAATACCATTTATAATGACATGTATAATAACATTTATAATAACATTTATAATGACATTTATAAGGACATTTATAACACCATTTATAAAAAATTATTTTTTACATTTTTATTTTACCTTAATTTTACTAGGCAAGTCAGTTAAGAACAAATTCTTATTTTCAATGACGGCCTGGGAACAGTGGGTTAACTGCCTGTTCAGGGGCAGAACGACAGATTTGTACCTTGTCAGCTCGGGGGTTTGAACTTGCAACCTTCCGATTACTAGTCCAACCACTAGGCTACCCTGCCGACATGTATAATAACATGTATTATAATATTTATATATTTTTAACACCATTTATTTCTTTATAACCTCCGTCAGACTCTTTACAACGCGGGAGAGAAGAAGTGGGGGACAGACGAGTCCAAGTTCATCGACATCCTGTGTCAGAGAAGCATACCTCAACTCAGACAAAGTAAAGATATCTGACCTAATGCACAACATTGTTGTTGTTATCTTATGTCTGACCTGTGATGTCATGTTTTTGTGTAGCTCTGGTGGAATACAAGACCATCAGTGGGAAGAGTCTGCAGGAGAGCATCGAGGGAGAGATGTCTGGGGATCTAGAGGAGCTACTGGTGGCCATTGGTATTTTTTATTGTTTTACCTTCATTTAAATAGGCAAGTCAGTTCAAAACAAAATCTTATTTTAAATGATGGTCTAGGAACAGTGGGGTTAACTGCCTCGTTCAGGGGGCAGAAAAACAGATTTGTACCTTGTCAGCTCGGGGATTTGAACTTGCAACTTTTCAGTCACTAGTCCAACGCTCTATCCACTAGGCTATCCTGCTGTATTTTACCTTGGAAACTCCTCAATCACAGCTGTATTCTACTGGGGGCCATTGGTAAACTACTGCTCAATCACAGCTGTATTCTACTGGGGGCCATTGGTAAACTACTGCTCAATCACAGCTGTATTCTACTGGGGGCCATTGGTAAACGACTGCTCAATCACAGATGTATTCTACTGGGGGCCATTGGTAAACTACTGCTCAATCACAGCTGTATTCTACTGGGGGCCATTGGTAAACTACTGCTCAATCACAGCTGTATTCTACTGGGGGCCATTGGTAAACTACTGCTCAATCACAGCTGTATTCTACTGGGGGCCATTGGTAAACTACTGCTCAATCACAGCTGTATTCTACTGGGGGCCATTGGTAAACTACTGCTCAATCACAGCTGTATTCTACTGGGGGCCATTGGTAAACTACTGCTCAATCACAGCTGTATTCTACTGGGGGCCATTGGTAAACTACTGCTCAATCACAGCTGTATTCTACTGGGGGCCATTGGTAAACTACTGCTCAATCACAGCTGTATTCTACTGGGGGCCATTGGTAAACTACTGCTCAATCACAGCTGTATTCTACTGGGGGCCATTGGTAAACTACTGCTCAATCACAGCTGTATTCTACTGAGGGCCATTGGTAAACTACTGCTCAATCACAGCTGTGTTATTATGTGTTTTCTTTTATTCATTATTTTATTTTGTTTAACCTTTATTTAACTAGGCAAGTCAGTTAAGAACAAATTCTTATTTACAATGACGGCCTCCCAGAAGGCAAAAGGCCTCCTGCGGGGACAGGGGCTGGGATAAAAAATATGTATATATATAAAAATAGGACAAAACACACGTCATGACAAGAGAGACAACATACCACTACGTAAAGAGAGATCTAAGACAACAATATAGCAAGGCAGCAACACATGACAACACAGCATGGTAGCAACACAACATGAAAACAACATGGCAGCAACATAACATGGTAGCAGTACAAACATGGTATAAACATTATTGGGCATAGACAACAGCACAAAGGGCAAGAAGGCAGAGACAACAATACATCACGCAAAGCAGCCACAACTGTCAGTTAGAGTGTCCATGATTGAGTCTTTAAATGAAGAGATCGAGATGAAACTGTTCAGTTTGAGTGTTTGTTATAGCTCTTTCCAGTCGCTAGCTGCAGCGAACTGAAAAGACGAGTGACCCAGGGATGTGTGTGCTTTGAGGACCTTTAACAGAATGTGACTGTCAGAGTGGGTGTTGTATGTGGAGGATGAGGGCTGCAGTAGATATCTCAGATAGGGGGGAGTTAAGCCTAAGAGGGCTTTATAAATAAGCATCAACCAGTGGGTCTTGCGGCGGGTATACAGAGATGACCAGTTCACAGAGGAGTATAGAGTGCAGTGTTGTGTCATATAAGGAGCCTTGGTGGCACATCTGATGGCCGAATGCTAAAGAACATCTAGCCGCTCGAGAGCACCGTTACCTGCCAATCTATAAATGATGTCTACATAATTTAGCATTGGTAGGATGGTCATCTGAATCAGGGTTAGTTTGGCAGCTGGGGTGAAAGAAGAGTGATTACAATAGAGGTAACCACATCTAGATTTAACTTTAGCCTGCAGCTTTGATATGTACTGAGAGAAGGACAGTTTACCGTCTAGCCATACTCCCAAGTACTTGTATGAGGTGACTACCTTAAGCTCTAAACCCTCAGAGGTAGTGACCACACTGGTGGGGAGAGGGGCATTCTTCTTACCAAACCACATGACCTTTGTTTTGGAGGTGTTCAAAACAAGGTTAAGGGTAGAGAAAGCTTGTTGGAGACTAAGAAAGCTTTGTTGTAGAGCGTTTAACACAAAATCCAGGGAGGGGCCAGCTGAGTATAAGACTGTATCATCTGCATATAAATGGATGAGAGAGCTTCCTACTGCCTGAGTTATGTTGTTGATGTAAATTGAGAAGAGTGTGGGGCCCAGCATTGAGCCTTGGGGTACTCACTTGATGACAGGCAGTGGCTGAGATAACAGATTTCCTGATTTTATACACTGCACTCTTTGAGAGAGATGTAGTTAGCAAACCAGGCGAAAGACCCCTCAGAGACACCAATACTCCTTAGCCGGGACCTCAAGAATAGAATAGTATACTGTATTAAAAGATTTGGCCATGTCTATAAAAATAGCAGCACAACATTGCTTAGAATCAAGGGCAATGGTGAAATCATTGAAGACCTTTAAGGTTGCAGTGACACATCCATAACCTGAGTGGAAACCAGATTGCATACCAGAGAGAATGCAATAGACATCGAGAAAGCCCGTCTGTTGATTTTTGATAAGTTTTGATAAACAGGGAAAAATAGAAATAGGCATATAACAGTTCTTGTGCCATGCTTGTACTGATCATGTTTTAAAGTTAAGCAAAAAATTACAAGGACTATTTGCATAAATTGGACTACTACTTTTATCATCCCAAATAACCACCACCAGTAACCCTAACCCATATAGAACCCTAACCCATATAGAACCATAACCCACATAGAACCCTAACCCATATAGAACCCTAACCCATATAGAACCCTAACCCATATAGAACCCTAGCCCATATAGAACCCTAACACATATAGAACCCTAACCCATATATAACCCTAACCCATATAGAACCCTAACCCATATATAACCCTTACCCATATAGAACCCTAACCCATATAGAACCCTAGCCCATATAGAACCCTTACCCATATATAACCCTAACACTTATATGACGCTAACCCATATAGAACCCTTACCCATATATAACCCTAACACATATAAATGTATAACCCTAACCCATATATAACTCTAAACCATATATAACCCTAACCTAGTGGTTAGAGCATTGGACTAGTAACCGAAAGGTTGCAAGTTCAAATCCCCGAGCTGACAAGGTACAAAATCTGTCAATCTGCCCCTGAACAGGCAGTTAACCCACTGTTCCTAGGCCGGCATTGAAAATAAGAATTTGTTCTTAACTGACTTGCCTATTTAAATAAAGGTAAAAAAATATCTAATATTTAACCCTAATCCTACCCCATATATAACCCTAACCCATATATAACCTTAACCCTAACCCATATATAACCACCACCATGCTGCTTCTCTCCTCTAGTGAAATGTGTGAAGAATGTCCCAGCATACCTAGCTGAACGCCTGCATCAAGGCATGAAGGTACAGACAGTATATGTTTATGTTAAATACAATGAGCATATTGTTGTGTGATAGTCACTGTATGTTAGGAAATGGTTATAATTCAATGGTTATAATTTCAGTGGTTATGTCACTGTCAGAATCTTACATTTATATGTTATTTACTTTATTTTTAATATGGTCACTCTCTCAGGGCGGAGGAACGGATGAGTGTAGCCTGAACCATATCATGGTCAGCCGGTCAGAGATAGACATGCTGGACATCAGAGCAGAGTTCAAGAAGCTTTATAGCTATTCTCTGCACTCTGCCATCGAGGTAAGACTACACCCCCTAACCCTCACCCCCATGCTAGCCCTCACCCTAACCCTCAACCTCACCCTCACCCCCACGCTAGCCCTCACCCTAACCCTCAACCTCACCCCCACGCTAGCCCTCACCCTAACCCTCAACCTCACCCTCACCCCCACGCTAGCCCTCACCCTAACCCTCAACCTCACCCTCACCCCCACGCTAGCCCTCACCCTAACCCTCAACCTCACCCTCACCCCCACGCTAGCCCTCACCCTAACCCTCACACTAGCCCTCACCCTAACCCTCACCCCCACCCTAACCCTCAACCTCACCCTAACCCTCACACTAGCCCTCACCCTAACCCTCAACCTCACCCCCACGCTAGCCCTCACCCTAACCCTCAACCTCACCCTCACACTAGCCCTCACCCTAACCCTCACCCTCACGCTAGCCCTCACCCTAACCCTCAACCTCATCCTGACCCTCACCCCCACGCTAGCCCTCACCCTAAACCTCAACCTCACCCCCACACTAGTCCTCACCCTAACCCTCAAACTCAACCTAACCCTCACACTAGCCCTCACCCTAACCCTCAACCTCACGCTAGCCCTCACCCTAACCCTCACTAGCACTCTCCCTAATCCTCACCCTAACCCCTACCCTAACCCTCACACTAACCCTCACCCTTACCCTCACCTTCACCCTAGCCCCTACCCTTACCCTCACCCTAGCCCCTACCCTTACCCTCACCCTAACCCCTACCCTTAGCCAGAGGTCTTTTCACACTACTGAGCCGAACCAAGTCAAGGCAAACTAAACTGTACTGAGCTGTCCTGGTTACGCATCAACCATAGATCCTGGAACCGTTCTAAAAAAAGTACAAACTAAAAAGGAAATACCCGTTGGTTGGTACGGATTGGCTGAGCACGAGACTGTGAAAAGGCCATTAGAAGACTTATCGGTACCATGGTCAGAGTTGGAGTTCAAATTTAAATTGAGCTTGTCCTCAACTCTGCTACCTTTCAAGTATCTACAGTATTTCTCCCGTGAGGTCCATTGCATCTCAGTGCTTGAGGCGTCAATACAGACACCTCGGTTCAAATCCAGGCTGTATCACAACCGGCCGTGATTTGGAGACCCATAATGCGGCGCACAATTGGCCCAGCGTCGTCCGGGTTTGGCCGGTGTCGTCCGGGTTTGGCCGGTGTCGTCCGGGTTTGGCCGGTGTAGGCCGTCATTGTAAATAATAATTTGTTTCTTAACTGACTTGCCCAGTTAAATAAAGGTTAAACAAAACAACAACAAAAAATGTCCTGACATGCTCCCCCATCGACAGGCATTGTACTCTATTCAATTAAAGGGTGTCTATACTGATTGTGGTTTTAATGGTCAACTGCAATACAGATCAAAAATCGACTTGCTACAACTGTGATACGTTGTTGTCTCACCTAGCTGTTGTCAGGAACCGACTCAAAGCCCGGAACAAAAGGGAGACAACGTGGAGATAAGGAGTAACAAAATATATATATTTATTAAATAAGTAACTAAGTATAATATACAATGGTGTGTAATCAATAATCAGTAGTGTAAGTGAGTGTTTTGCAGGCATGAAGGTGATAATGCAGGGTGTCTGCATGGAGAGAGTCTCCTCCATGAATGGGGAAGTGGTGTATTTATCCTGGGACACACCGGGCCCAGGTGTTTCCCATGTAGCTGACGACCCTCCCAACTCCGCCCACCAGCGTCCTAATAAGGAAACAACAAAACAACAAAGAGAGAATACGGCAGACAGAGTGGGAGGGTCGTCACACTGTCTTAAAGGGACACTTTAAGTGACAATGAAGCCCTGCTAGCAGATACCCATAGACTCCCAGTCATTGCGCTAACGCTAGTTAGCATTGGCTCGTGACACTACATCTATCTTCCTTCATACTGAACACAGAGACATACAAATGGTATCCCACGAGTTCATCTGACTTTGGGGAAGTAGATAAAAGGGCCTCATTGCCAAAATCCTAAAGTATCCCTTTAAGATGAATGAATACATTAATTGTAATTCGCTCTGGATAATAGCATCGGCTAAATGTCTATAATGTTAATGTAAAAATGTGTACACACCTTTTCCTGTCATAGATTACAATGTATTCCTACTACACATGAACTATTTTCTCTATATATATATATATATATTTGTTTGGAGCCGAGTTAGGTTTTGTGTGCTTGTCCTCACTGGTGTGTGACAGAACGGTTGTGTTGTGTTCTTCTGTCTGTAGTCGGATACATCTGACTTCTATGGGGACTGTCTCAAGAAGATCTGTGGAGGGGACGATTAACAATGTAACACTATGGAGGGGACGACTAAGACAGTAACACAACACTGCAGCCAGAAGATGCCTATGTATCATACTACTGCTACTACTACTACTACTAATTCTACTACTATTACCCACTAATATTACTACTACTACCCACTAATATTACTAATACTATTACTACTACCCACTAATATTACTACTACTACTACTACTACTACTACCACCACTACTACTACTACCACTACTACTACTACCCACTAATATTACTACTACTACTACTACTACTACTACCACCACTACTACTACTACCACTACTACTACTACCCACTAATATTACTACTACTACTACTACTACTACTACTACTACTACCACCACTACTACTACTACCACTACTACTACTACCCACTAATATTACTACTACTACTACTACTACTACTACTACTACTACTACCACAACTACTACTACTACTACTACTACCACTACTACTACTACTACTACTACTACTACTACTACTACTACTACTACTACTACTACTACTACCACCATCATTACTACTACTACTACTACTACTACTACTACTACTACTACTACTACCACCATCATTACTACTACTACTACTACTACTACTACTACTACCACTACTACTACCACTACTACTACCACTACTACCACTACTACTACTACTACTACCACTACTACTACTACTACTACCACTACTACTACTACCACTACTACTACCACCACTACTACTACTACCACTACTACTACTACCCACTAATATTACTACTACTACTACTACTACTACTACTATTACTACTACCACTACTACTGCTACTACCATCACTTTTACTGAGCTACCTTCCTCTCAGTCTACCATTTCAATATACAGTACTGGATCGTGTTCGTTAGCCACCTGATCTGAATATATATACTGAAAAAGGGAGGGACTAGATGGACCAATAAGAAACACTCATTGTCATTTTCTGTTGCAATGCCCTAATGAACATGACCCTACTCTCTTCCTACCAAATCTACTCATCTTATAGACTTTTAAATTAATATTTTAGAATAGCTGTTGGTCGTTGGGAATCATTGTAAATCAGTGCTGTGTTTGATTTTGCGTGACGGCTGTTCTGTTCTGTTTTTATCTCTCTAGTCTGATAGCCACAAATCTGATAGCCACAGGGAAGTCTGATAACCACAGGGAAGTCTGATAGCCACAGGGAAGTCTGATAGCTACAGGGAAGTCTGATAGCTACAGGGAAGTCTGATAGCCACAGGGAAGTCTGATAGCCACAGGGAAGTCTGATAGCCATGGGGAAGTCTGATAGCCACAGGGAAGTCTGATAGCCACAGGGAAGTCTGATAGCCACAGGGAAGTCTGATAACCACAGGGAAGTCTGATAGCCACAGGGAAGTCTGATAGCCATGGGGAAGTCTGATAGCCACAGGGAAGTCTGATAGCCACAGGGAAGTCTGATAGCCATGGGGAAGTCTGATAGCCACAGGGAAGTCTGATAGCCACGGGGAAGTCTGATAGCCACAGGGAAGTCTGATAGCCACAGGGAAGTCTGATAGCCACAGGGAAGTCTGATAGCCACAGGGAAGTCTGATAGCCACAGGGAAGTCTGATAACCACAGGGAAGTCTGATAGCCACAGGGAAGTCTGATAGCCACAGGGAAGTCTGATAGCCACAGGGAAGTCTGATAGCCACAGGGAAGTCTGATAGCCACAGGGAAGTCTGATAGCCATGGGGAAGTCTGATAGCCACAGGGAAGTCTGATAGCCACAGGGAAGTCTGATAGCCACGGGGAAGTCTGATAGCCACAGGGAAGTCTGATAACCACAGGGAAGTCTGATAGCTACAGGGAAGTCTGATAGCCACAGGGAAGTCTGATAGCCACAGGGAAGTCTGATAGCTACATGTCTAATAGCTACAAGTCTAATAGCCACGGGGAAGTCTGATAGCCATGGGAAGTATGATAGCTACAAGTCTGATAGCTACAAGTCTAATAGCCACGGGGAAGTCTGATAGCCACAGGGAAGTCTGATAGCCACAAGTCTGATAGCTACAAGTCTAATAGCCACGGGGAAGTCTGATAGCTATGGGAAGTATGATAGCTACAATTCTGATAGCCATGGGGAAGTCTGATAGCTATGGGAAGTATGATAGCTACAATTCTGATAGCCATGGGGAAGTCTGATAGCCATGGGAAGTATGATAGCTACAATTCTGATAGCCATGGGGAAGTCTGATAGCTATGGGAAGTATGATAGCTACAATTCTGATAGCCATGGGGAAGTCTGATAGCCATGGGAAGTATGATAGCTACAATTCTGATAGCCACAGGGAAGTCTGATAGCCATGGGAAGTATGATAGCTACAATTCTGATAGCCATGGGGAAGTCTGATAGCCATGGGAAGTATGATAGCTACAATTCTGATAGCCACAGGGAAGTCTGATAGCCATGGGAAGTATGATAGCTACAATTCTGATAGCCATGGGGAAGTCTGATAGCCATGGGAAGTATGATAGCTACAATTCTGATAGCCACAGGGAAGTCTGATAGCCATGGGAAGTATGATAGCTACAATTCTGATAGCCACAGGGAAGTCTGATAGCCATGGGAAGTATGATAGCTACAATTCTGATAGCCATGGGGAAGTCTGATAGCCATGGGAAGTATGATAGCTACAATTCTGATAGCCACAGGGAAGTCTGATAGCCACGGGGAAGTCTGATAGCCACAGGGAAGTCTGATAGCCACAGGGAAGTCTGATAGCCATGGGGAAGTCTGATAGCCATGGGAAGTCTGATAGCCACAGGGAAGTCTGATAGCTACATGTCTAATAGCCACGGAGAAGTCTGATAGCCATGGGAAGTCTGATAGCCACAGGGAAGTCTGATAGCCACGGAGAAGTCTGATAGCCATGGGAAGTCTGATAGCCACAGGGAAGTCTGATAGCCACGGAGAAGTCTGATAGCCATGGGAAGTCTGATAGCCATGGGAAGTCTGATAGCCACGGAGAAGTCTGATAGCCATGGGAAGTCTGATAGCCACGGGGAAGTCTGATAGCCACAGGGAAGTCTGATAGCCACAGGGAAGTCTGATAGCCATGGGGAAGTCTGATAGCCATGGGGAAGTCTGATAGCCACAGGGAAGTCTGATAGCCACAGGGAAGTCTGATAGCTACATGTCTAATAGCTACAAGTCTAATAGCCACGGGGAAGTCTGATAGCCATGGGAAGTATGATAGCTACAAGTCTGATAGCTACAAGTCTAATAGCCACGGGGAAGTCTGATAGCCACAGGGAAGTCTGATAGCCACAAGTCTGATAGCTACAAGTCTAATAGCCACGGGGAAGTCTGATAGCTATGGGAAGTATGATAGCTACAATTCTGATAGCCATGGGGAAGTCTGATAGCTATGGGAAGTATGATAGCTACAATTCTGATAGCCATGGGGAAGTCTGATAGCCATGGGAAGTATGATAGCTACAATTCTGATAGCCATGGGGAAGTCTGATAGCTATGGGAAGTATGATAGCTACAATTCTGATAGCCATGGGGAAGTCTGATAGCCATGGGAAGTATGATAGCTACAATTCTGATAGCCACAGGGAAGTCTGATAGCCATGGGAAGTATGATAGCTACAATTCTGATAGCCATGGGGAAGTCTGATAGCCATGGGAAGTATGATAGCTACAATTCTGATAGCCACAGGGAAGTCTGATAGCCATGGGAAGTATGATAGCTACAATTCTGATAGCCATGGGGAAGTCTGATAGCCATGGGAAGTATGATAGCCACAGGGAAGTCTGATAGCCATGGGAAGTATGATAGCTACAATTCTGATAGCCACAGGGAAGTCTGATAGCCATGGGAAGTATGATAGCTACAATTCTGATAGCCATGGGGAAGTCTGATAGCCATGGGAAGTATGATAGCTACAATTCTGATAGCCACAGGGAAGTCTGATAGCCACGGGGAAGTCTGATAGCCACAGGGAAGTCTGATAGCCACAGGGAAGTCTGATAGCCATGGGGAAGTCTGATAGCCATGGGAAGTCTGATAGCCACAGGGAAGTCTGATAGCTACATGTCTAATAGCCACGGAGAAGTCTGATAGCCATGGGAAGTCTGATAGCCACAGGGAAGTCTGATAGCCACGGAGAAGTCTGATAGCCATGGGAAGTCTGATAGCCACAGGGAAGTCTGATAGCCACGGAGAAGTCTGATAGCCATGGGAAGTCTGATAGCCATGGGAAGTCTGATAGCCACGGAGAAGTCTGATAGCCATGGGAAGTCTGATAGCCACGGGGAAGTCTGATAGCCACAGGGAAGTCTGATAGCCACAGGGAAGTCTGATAGCCATGGGGAAGTCTGATAGCCATGGGGAAGTCTGATAGCCACAGGGAAGTCTGATAGCCACAGGGAAGTCTGATAGCCACGGGGAAGTCTGATAGCCATGGGGAAGTCTGATAGCCACAGGGAAGTCTGATAGCCACAGGGAAGTCTGATAGCCACGGGGAAGTCTGATAGCCACAGGGAAGTCTGATAGCCACGGGGAAGTCTGATAGCCATGGAGAATATGAAAACCTCTGTGAGGGAGATGATGAATGACACAAGTCCAACACCACTTGTGTCTCTGTGTTTCCTTGTATTTGATTCAGCAAACGTTGTACTGCATGTGTGCAATCAAACTTCCCCGTGCTGTACCTGCATTTTATGACATGATTCTAACTTATATCAATAAAAGCATCTCATTAAGGAGATACTGTACTAAATACCGGAATTTTTCCAACACATTCTGGAATGTTCTAGAATGTTCTTTAAAGGCACAGAGATCTGTGGTAAGTGATATGTGCTGTATGTCATTTACACTCACCACTAGAGGTCCCCATTGATTCACACAGAAGCAGGAGATGCCATGTGAGTGAAGCATATATCTACCGTGATATAAAGGCGAGTTTATAGATGAAGCGTAGGGTCTCTGATATAAAGGCACGGTAGAGTTTATAGATGAAGCGTAGGGTCTCTGATATAAAGGCACGGTAGAGTTTATAGATGAAGCGTAGGGTCTCTGATATAAAGGCACGGTAGAGTTTATAGATGAAGCATAGGGTCTCTGATATAAAGGCACGGTAGAGTTTATAGATGAAGCATAGGGTCTCTGATATAAAGGCACGGTAGAGTTTATAGATGAAGCGTAGGGTCTCTGATATAAAGGCACGGTAGAGTTTATAGATGAAGCGTAGGGTCTCTGATATAAAGGCACGGTAGAGTTTAAAGATGAAGCGTAGGGTCTCTGATATAAAGGCACGGTAGAGTTTATAGATGAAGCGTAGGGTCTCTGATATAAAGGCACGGTAGAGTTTATAGATGAAGCATAGGGTCTCTGATATAAAGGAACGGTAGAGTTTAAAGATGAAGCGTAGGGTCTCTGATATAAAGGCACGGTAGAGTTTATAGATGAAGCGTAGGGTCTCTGATATAAAGGCACGGGAGAGTTTATAGATGAAGCGTAGGGTCTCTGATATAAAGGCACGGTAGAGTTTATAGATGAAGCGTAGGGTCTCTGATATAAAGGCACGGTAGAGTTTATAGATGAAGCGTAGGGTCTCTGATATAAAGGCACGGTAGAGTTTAAAGATGAAGCGTAGGGTCTCTGATATAAAGGCACGGTAGAGTTTAAAGATGAAGCGTAGGGTCTCTGATATAAAGGCACGGTAGAGTTTATAGATGAAGCGTAGGGTCTCTGATATAAAGGAACGGTAGAGTTTATAGATGAAGCGTAGGGTCTCTGATATAAAGGAACGGTAGAGTTTATAGATGAAGCATAGGGTCTCTGATATAAAGGCACGGTAGAGTTTATAGATGAAGCGTAGGGTCTCTGATATAAAGGCACGGTAGAGTTTATAGATGAAGCGTAGGGTCTCTGATATAAAGGCACGGTAGAGTTTAAAGATGAAGCGTAGGGTCTCTGATATAAAGGCACGGTAGAGTTTATAGATGAAGCATAGGGTCTCTGATATAAAGGCACGGTAGAGTTTATAGATGAAGCGTAGGGTCTCTGATATAAAGGCACGGTAGAGTTTATAGATGAAGCGTAGGGTCTCTGATATAAAGGCACGGTAGAGTTTATAGATGAAGCGTAGGGTCTCTGATATAAAGGCACGGTAGAGTTTAAAGATGAAGCGTAGGGTCTCTGATATAAAGGCACGGTAGAGTTTAAAGATGAAGCGTAGGGTCTCTGATATAAAGGCACGGTAGAGTTTATAGATGAAGCGTAGGGTCTCTGATATAAAGGCACGGTAGAGTTTATAGATGAAGCATAGGGTCTCTGATATAAAGGCACGGTAGAGTTTAAAGATGAAGCGTAGGGTCTCTGATATAAAGGCACGGTAGAGTTTATAGATGAAGCGTAGGGTCTCTGTAATAAAGGCACGGTAGAGTTTATAGATGAAGCGTAGGGTCTCTGTAATAAAGGCACGGTAGAGTTTATAGATGAAGCGTAGGGTCTCTGATATAAAGGCACGGTAGAGTTTATAGATGAAGCATAGGGTCTCTGATATAAAGGCACGGTAGAGTTTAAAGATGAAGCGTAGGGTCTCTGATATAAAGGCACGGTAGAGTTTATAGATGAAGCGTAGGGTCTCTGTAATAAAGGCACGGTAGAGTTTATAGATGAAGCGTAGGGTCTCTGTAATAAAGGCACGGTAGAGTTTATAGATGAAGCGTAGGGTCTCTGATATAAAGGCACGGTAGAGTTTATAGATGAAGCGTAGGGTCTCTGATATAAAGGCACGGTAGAGTTTATAGATGATGCGTAGGGTCTCTGATATAAAGGCACGGTAGAGTTTATAGATGATGCGTAGGGTCTCTGTAATAAAGGCACGGTAGAGTTTATAGATGAAGCGTAGGGTCTCTGATATAAAGGCACGGTAGAGTTTATAGATGAAGCGTAGGGTCTCTGATATAAAGGCACGGTAGAGTTTATAGATGGTGCGTACAGCCAAAAGCTGCCATATGTCAAAACGATTTATTCAAGTAAATACAGTCATTTATTCTTCAAACTTGGCATTTAATGACTTTCATCTTCATTGACTGTGAAACTATAGAATGAATGTTTGATGGGAACGGTATCCTTCTCGTCCTTCTTTCAAGTCGATGTCCGTTGGTACAGCACTGTGTGACTCTTGGCTATGTTTTGTCATTTTTCATTGTCATTTTGTTCAATTTTCCCACACGCTATATGACTTTGAATGTTTTTGATGGCTGAACCCTCTGTAACGTTCAGGGAAACTGAATGCATTATTAGTTTGCCCTCAGTTGACAGCCGTTCACATTTCAACATCATCAACTAACTGGGTTTAAAGAACGTTGGTTTTCTTTCGAATACTTCAGTTGCATTTGATGGAGCTTACCTATCTCAATAGAAGTCATGGAATTAGTCCCCAAAGTGCAAACTCCACCCATCTGGATCCAGACAGGTCCAGTCAAACAAAAGTACTTGAGTGGAAACAGAAATTATTTGTTTTCATGCATTGGGAAAGAAAAACAACAAGAATAGAATTAGACTAACAATAGAGTTAATTTCAGACACAGATTGTGTACAGAGTGTCTAACTTCTCCTCAGTTCAGGAGGGAGTATGGCTATCTCCTTCAAGATCAACTCTGAAAATAAAACCAGTCACGCAAAACCTTACCCTTTTTCTGTTTTGAGCTAACCTCATATTTTCTAACCTCGACATAAATAAATGTTTTATTTTTCACAACAAGCATGCATTATGAATGTGTAACTTCTGTTGTTCATGTTCAGCTCTTAACATATTCTACCTCACAGAGATTAGAATACACTGTACCGCTTCTAAGACTTTACTCTTAACATATTCTACCTCACAGAGATTAGAATACACTGTACCGCTTCTAAGACTTTACTATTAACATATTCTACCTCACAGAGATTAGAATACACTGTACTGCTTCTAAGACTTTACTATTAACATATTCTACCTCACAGAGATTAGAATACACTGTACCGCTTCTAAGACTTTACTATTAACATATTCTACCTCACAGAGATTAGAATACACTGTACTGCTTCTAAGACTTTACTATTAACATATTCTACCTCACAGAGATTAGAATACACTGTACCGCTTCTAAGACTTTACTATTTACATATTCTACCTCACAGAGATTAGAATACACTGTACTGCTTCTAAGACTTTACTGTTAACATATTCTACCTCACAGAGATTAGAATACACTCTACCGCTTCTAAGACTTTACTGTTGACAGATGGCACCTCTTCTTCTTCTGAAATGACCTGTTCAATTATGTAATTTCTTCACAGCAGAGCTGAGGTGAATTTACGAACACTAAATTTGCAAATATGTTCTATCTGAGATATGGAAAGTTTCATATCAAGTCTTCCCAGGAAAAAATAATTCCCAATTCCTCAATTTATGCTTATAACTTAATTTAGCCAATAACATGCAGATGGTTCCCAGCAGACGGTCTGCAGAGTAAATCACATGATAGTTGTATTGTGTTACTCAGAGCAGAATAGAAGCTTGTGGTCTTGGTATGCAGTAGCTGCTCCTGGCTGACTATAATTGTGTGCGTCTGACAAAGCCTTCTCAGTGGAACATCAATTCCCTGTGTTTTCTTCTTTTAACTTCTTGGCGCACCCATCCCGTTAGCGGGATCATTTTCGCCAACATCCGCTGAATTGCAGAGCGCCAAATTCAAATTAAATTAGTAAAAATATTTAATTTTCATGAAATCACAAGTGCGATATAGCAAAACACAGCTTAGCTTGTTGGTAATCCACCTGGCATGTCAGATTTAAATAAAGCTTTACAGCGAAAGCAAACCAAGCGTTTATGTGAGGTCATCTCTCTCAGCAGACAAAACATTACAAACAGCTAGCAGCAAAGTAGATTGGTCACGAAAGTCAGAAAAGCAATACAATTAATCGCTTGCCTTTGATGATCTTTGGATGTTTGCACTCACGAGACTCCCAGTTACACAATAAATGTTCCTTTTGTTCGATAAAGATTATTTTTTTTATCCAAAAACCTCCATTTGGTTGGTGCGTTTTGTTTAGTAAACCACAGGCTCGTGCAGGTCACGATGGGCAGACGAAAATTCCAAATAGTGTCCGTAAAGTTCGAAGAAACATGTGAAACGTTTTTTTTTTTTTTATAATCAATCCACAGGTTGTTTTTACAATAAATTATCGATAATATTTCAACCGGACGGTAGCTTTTTCAATAGGAGAGAGAGAGAGAACACGTCTGCTCCAAGCTGTTGGCGCATTCAGAAGTCTGGGAACACTCACCTATGCACTGATGCGATGTGATCGTTCTCACTCATTTTTCAGAATAAAAGGCTGAAACTATGTCTAAAGACTGTTCACACCATGTGGAAGCCATAGGGGAAGGAATATGGTTGATATCCCTTTAAATGGAGGGAAGGCATGCAATGGAACAGGGAGGTTTCAAAATAAGATGCACTTCCTGGTTGGATATTCCTCAGGTTTTCGCCTGCAATATCAGTTCTGTTATACTCAATATTTTGACAGTTTTGGAAACGTCAGAGAGTTTTCTATCCTAATCTGCCAATTATATGCATATTCTAGCTTCTGGGCCTGAGAAATAGGCAGTTTCATTTGGGTACGTTTTTCATCCAAACATCAAAATACTGCCCTCTAGACTCAACAGGTTAGAGGAATGTAAAATGCCTCAAATGAATGTGTCTCATAAGAAAGACTAAATGTGACATAAATCATCTTGTTTAGCCTCCGTATTGTTCTCGGTGTATGTTGCCGGCGGTGCTTGTGTGTGGGGTGTGCGTGTGTGTGTGTGTGTGTGTGTGTGTGTGTGTGTGTTATGGTGTTGAACTTAATTAGAATCCTCTGTTGAACGGAGAACTAGATGATGAAACATGCATACCACTCAGAATAGATTATTACTGCTTTACTGATTAAGTTAGCTGGGAGAGAGAGGAGAGACAGATTGGGGATTCTCAGAAGATTCTCAGAAGAACAAGAAAAATAATACTTTATCATCGATCGTTATTTTCACTTTTTAAACCCCATCAGACTCTCTGGTTGTCCAGTTAATATACGCATGTTTTCGATGACCTGATGACACCTGTCCGGATGCTGTCCGGATGCCCACCCCGAAGAGCCCTGCAGGGGATTGGCCGAGGCCAGCTGTGGTGTCGGTGTTGATTGGATACCCTCGTTCGTGTTAGACAAACTGCTTCCTGTCTCAGGATGAGGCACAGGGGGGCTAGAACCATGATGGACAGTTGCACTGGGGATACTAATCCAATTCTGGGAGGCTAAGAATCCCACTATCCCATAGCTCAATGCTGGAAGCTGAGCATCACTCAAAGCAGAGACGTTTCTATACACTCCAGCTGCAGAACACAAGCTGATTTCATTGGCAGTACAGTATGACACCGTAGTGTATGTCCAGCCACAGCTGTCTTCTGCTAGATAGTTTGCCAGTAATTACCTACATACGAATAAGCCCTTCATTTGTAAATGATTTGAACATGTTTATTTGAATCATCATTCAGAACGACACATTCAACTCTTTGGGACATACATATATGATGTTTCCTGTAATCTGACGACTTCCTAATAGAGATGCCTCCTTTTTTTCGACACTCACACTCACACTTCAATACATCTTATAAAACAAATATCAGGTACACATATGTTTGCATAATTTAACATGATAAAAATAACGCTTTACTTAGACATTTTTCCTGTAAGTGTGATAATACTGTATATTGACTCTCAATGTACAGGTACATGTAACTGCCAAAATAATGGAAACACATGAGTAAATGAAAGCAAGGGATTCCACACAGGTGTGGTTCCTGAGTTAATTAAGCAATTCATGTCCCATCAGGCTTAGGGTCATGTATAAAAATGCTGGGCAGGCCATTATTTTGGTTACCATGGCTAGGATGACATTGTCTCCATCCACAGGGCAGAAGTGATCACTGAATGGTTTGATGAGCATGAAAACGGCGTAAACCATATGCTATGGTGGTCTCATTTATCACGTCTCCATCCAATTGAACTCCTAAGGGAGATTCTGGAGCGACGCCTGAGACAGCGTTTTCATCAACAAAACACCAAATGATGGTTCTCGTCCCTCCAATAAAGTTCCAGACACTTGTAGAATCTATGCATTAAAGCTTTTATTTAAGACACTTTATGTTGGGGTTTCCTTTATTTTTGGAAGTTACGTGTATTTCCCATGTTTCAGTAACATATATTACTGTAGCAAGCAATACATTTACCTTTAGTCACATTCTATATTAAATGTTTATATTTCATAGATTTCAAAAAAAAAAAAAAAACTATAGAAAAACTGTCTTTGGGACTTGATCTCATGACCATTGTAAAACCTAAAACACTCAAAACATATAACAGAGACTGCACGCTTTTAATAATCTGATGTTAGAATTCCTTTGAATGAGGATGATGTTTGGTATGAATACAACACAATCAACATTGTTTCCACATCATTTCAATTCAATTACATTGAACCAAAGTTGAATAGATGTTGAATTGACGTCTGTGCCCAGTGGGATTCGTCATATGTTGTGTAGATGCCTAGGGGTTAGCCCAGAGGGACAACACCGTTTTATAGCATCCAGAAGTCCCGGGTTACGAACCAAACCAGTCTTCAAAACTATCCAACCCCCCTCCTCCTCCTCACAGTTTTCCTTCTAGCCTACACGGACAGCGGCTGTCTGCCTTTATGCCATCCGATACACCTATGGCTTGAGCCTTCTTCAAAACACGGCCCTTCTAGGCATCTTTATCCCATGGAACTGTCCTCCAGGGAGGAATTCCTCAGGCCGCAGGGTCATGACAGGGGATTTTTCTCTAGTGACAGCCGGCTGCTAAAATATAGGATAGTTGTGATGGACAGTTTACTACTTGATCCCCCCCAGCTGTTCAAGACCCTGGAGATCAACTAGTCACTTTGTCTTTTTAGTTGGCCCGATTAAAGGGATGGTTCACCCCAAAACTAAAGTTTGTCTGATCTTTTCATACCCTAACAGTGATTGTGGGACATGGATTTCAGATGACTTTTGAGAAGGAAAAAAAACAACCTTGTGTGAACTTGGTTTAGGCATGAACAATTTCATAGAGATTGAAGAGTTTTTCACAGAAGGAGAACAATACCTCCTAAAAAGGGGGAAAGAACGTGAACCACTTCGTAAGCATTTTCCAAAACCCAAAACATTGTAACTGTCACGGATCCCTCCGGAACTTTCATTACACACACCTGTCCCCTATTCCCACTGATTAGTACTTGTATAAGTGTGCCCTTTGGTTTCCATTGGGCTGTCGATTATTTTTTACAATGTTCCTTGGTGCGTGTGAGTACCTGTGCTGTGTGTTTTGGGCTTTCGTGCCCTTGTGGATTGCGCCGATGATTACGGGTCTCGTCCCATGGGTTAATCATTGTGCACTTGTGTTATTTCTTCTAGGCACTCCTCGCTCTTTTGTTTTGGGTAAACCCTGTGTTTTGTAAAAGTGTTTGTTTGGTCATCGTCCCCTTGCCTTTACACGGGACACTGTCATTTGGGCTTAATAAAAAACACTATTACGCATTCCTGCGCCTGTCTCCTGACCCTTCACGCCAACGTGACAGTAACATCAAAGCTTTACAATCACAAAACTCAACAGTTGCATTTGACAGCCCTTTGGTTTTGAACTCACTTTACATACATGTACTGTATGACAACAGGAATGCTTCTAATAATGGAAAAGTCAAAGTTCAGAAAAATAAACACTGAACAGAACTCCTGTTGATGTGCCCAGAAATCCATCCAACCTTGGGCTGAATATTTTCCCGGTATTTTACATAAGTTCCATCTCGAGAATACATCTTTTTTAACCAGGTATTTTGCGCCCAAACTGGAAGTTCTAAAGCAGGGATGTCCAACTCATTCCATGTTTCTTTTTTTTCTCTCATTTCAATTAAGACAGACAACCAGGTGAGGGAAATTCTTTACTAATTAGTGACCTTAATTCATCAGTCAAGTACAAGGAAGGAGAGGGAAAACCTACAGACACTCGGCCCTCCTTGGAATGAGTTGGACAGACTCTAAAGAATATGAAGTATATTAATATGTCTGGATGTGATTAGAGCTTTGATCAGAGATTTGATTAGCTTTGATCTGAGATTTGATTAGAGCTTTGATCGGAGATTTGATTAGCTTTGATCGGAGATTTTATTAGCTTTGATCGGAGATTTGATTAGAGCTATGATCGGAGATTTGATTAGCTTTGATCGGAGATTTGATTAGAGCTTTGATCGGAGATTTGATTAGAGCTTTGATCGGCATGATAATTCATACTCGATGCCATGCTGAGCCCGATGGCCTACAATTAAATGCATTTTATGAGCCCAAGCCCCAAAACGGCCAAATGATTGTGCCCGTTATCGAATAAAAGAACATGATATAGGATACTGCACATTACGCACAACAGAAAAACATAAAAGCCAATAGATGTAGCTAGCTATATACTCTCTTGGCTAAATGAATGAAACTAGCTCTAGTAGGTTAATCTTTTTGAGTGTGAGCTGTATTACTGTACTGTATTGTATTATACTGTGTTATATAACTGGCACCTCGTTTAAACCATGAAGTTGGGAGAGAACATACGATGCTGGTGCAGGACATGCAGTCTAAAAAGATACAAGTATAGGCTAGTGAATTTAATTTAAATTTAGAAATATACTAGGGCCTATTTGGCATTTTTAGAAATAGTAAGTTGACTCACATATATAGGCCAACCTTTCATAATATTTCAGCTAATGTTGTACTATGTTTGTATTCGCCTCCCTCCTCTTTCTGTTACTTAATTACTTTCTCGCTTTCAACAGTTAAATTAAATACATTTTGTTATCATCATCATTGTAATGACATGCTTGAATAGTATAGGACTATAATTATACCGAACAAAAATATGAATGCAACATGCAACCATTTAAACGATTTTGACTGAGTTACAGTTCATATGAGGAAATCAGTCAGTTGAAATCAATTAATTCGGCCCTAATCTATGGCTTTCACATGACTGGGAACACAAATACGCATTTGGGAATGCCTTAAAAAAAGATGTCTTAAAAAAATGGGCCTCACAGTGGGCCTCAGAATCTCGTCACGGTATTTCTGTGCATTCAAATTGCCATCGATAAAATGCAATTGTGTTCTTTGTCCGTAGTTTATACCTGCCCATATCATAACCCCACCGCCACCATGGGGCACTCTGTTCACAACTTTGACATTGGCCCAACACTTTACATGTTGCATTTATATGTTTTGTTCAGTAAAGTGTTGGTCCCATGTTTCATGGGCTGAAATAAAAGATCCAAGAAATGTTTCATATGCACAAAAAGCTTATTTCTCTCAAATGTCATGTACAAATTTGTTTTACATTACTGTTATTGAGAATTGCTCTTTTGCCAAGATAATCCATCCACTTGACAGGTGTGGCATATCAAGTATCTGATTAAACAGCATGATCATTACACAGGTGCACCTTGTGCTGGGGACAATAAAATGCCACACTCAAATGTGCAGTTTTGTCATACAACACAATGCCAAAGCACAAACCACACCAGTACATGACCCCAGCCCAGGACCCCAGCCCAGGACCCTAGCCCAGGACACCAGCCCAGGACACCAGCCCAGGACCCCAGCCCAGAACCCCAGCCCAGACCCCAGCCTAGCCCAGGACCCCAGCCCAGGACAACAGCCCAGAACACCAGCCCAGGACACCAGCCCAGGACACCAGCCCAGCCCAGGACCCCAGCCCAGGACCCCAGCCCAGGACAACAGCCCAGGACACCAGCCTATGACCACAGCCCAGCCCAGGACAACAGCCCAGGACACCAGCCCAGGACCACAGCCCAGCCCAGGACACCAGACCAGCCCAGGACCCCAGCCCAGCCCAGGACCACAGCCCAGGACCCCAGCCCAGTACCCCAGCCCAGCCCAGGACCCCAGCCCAGGACCTACACATCCAGCTTCTTCACCTGCGGGATATTCTGAGACCAGCCACCCAGACAGCTGATGAAACTGTGGGTTTGTACAACCAAAGAATTCCTGCACAAACTGTCAGAAACCGTCTCAGGGAAGCTCATCTGCGTGTTTGTCGTTCCTCACCAGGGTCTTGTCCTGACTGCAGTTAGGCATCATAACCGCCTTTAGTGGGCAACTGCTCACCTTCGATGGCCACTGGCATGCGGAGAAGTGTGCTCTTCATGGATGAATCGGGTTCAACTGTACAGCTGGCAGATGGCAGACAGCGTGTATGGCTTTGTGTGGGCGAGCGGTTTGCTGATATGAACGTTGTGAACAGAGTGCCCCATGGTGGCGTTGGGGCTATGGTATGAGCAGGCATAAGCTACAGACAACTAACACAATTGCATGGAATCTGAAAATGTCCCAGTTCTTCCCTAGCCTGTATAGTCACCAGACATTTCAAACATTGAGCATGTTTGGGATGCTCTGGATTGATGTGTATAACAGCGTGTTCCAGTTCCCTCCAGCCATTGAAGAGAAGTGGGACAACATTCCACAGACCACAATCAACAGCCTGATCAACTCTATGTGAAGGAGATGAGTCGCGCTGCATGAGACAAATGGTCACACCAGATACTGACTGGTTTTCTGAGGTTGGATGGAGAGCATTTGTAAACAGCAGTTTTCAGTTCTTTCCACAGATTCTCGATTGGATTCAGGTCTGGACTTTGACTTGGCCATTCTAACACCTGGATATGTTTATTTTTGAACCATTCCATTGTAGATTTTGCTTTATGTTTTGGATCATTGTCTTGTTGGAAGACAAATTTCCGTCCCAGTCTCAGGTCTTTTGCAGACTCCATCAGGTTTTCTTCCAGAATGGTCCTGTATTTGGCTCCATCCATCTTCAAATCAATTTTAACCATCTTCCCTGTCCCTGCTGAAGAAAAGCAGGCCCAAACCATGATGCTGCCACCACCATGTTTGACAGTTGGTATGGTGTGTTCAGGGTGATGCACTGTGTTGCTTTTACGCCAAACATAACGTTTTGCATTGTTGCCAAAAAGTTCAATTTTGGTTTCATCTGACCAGAGCACCTTCTTCCACATGTTTGGTGTGTCTTCCAGGTGGCTTGTGGCAAACTTTAAACTACACTTTTTATGGATATCTTTAAGAAATGGCTTTCTTCTTGCCACTCTTCCATAAAGGCCAGATTTGTGCAATATACGACTGATTGTTGTCCTATGGACAGAGTCTCCCACCTCAGCTGTAGATCTCTGCAGTTCATCCAGAGTGATCATGGGCCTCTTGGCTGCATCTCTGATCAGTCTTCTCCTTGTATGAGCTGTATGAGCTGAAAGTTTAGATGGACGGCCAGGTCTTGGTAGATTTGCAGTGGTCTGATACTCCTCCATTTCAATATTATCGCTTGCACAGTGCTCCTTGGGATGTTTAAAGCTTGGGAAATCTTTTTGTATCCAAATCCGGCTTTAAACTTCTTCGGACCTGCCTGGTGTGTTCCTTGTTCTTCATGATGCTCTCTGCGCTTTTAACGGACCTCTGAGACTATCACAGTGCAGGTGCATTTATACGGAGACTTGATTACACACAGGTGGATTGTATTTATCATCATTAGTCATTTAGGTCAACATTGGATCATTCAGAGATCCTCACTGAACTTCTGGAGAGAGTTTGCTGCACTGAAAGTAAAGGGGCTGAATAATTTTGCACGCCCAATTTTTCAGTTTTTGATTTGTTAAAAAAGTTTGAAATATTCAATAAATGTCATTGCACTTCATGATTGTGTCCCACTTGTTGTTGATTCTTCACAAAAAAAAAACAGTTTTATATCTTTATATTTCTTTATATTTGGAGCCTGAAATGTGGCAAAGGGTCGCAAAGTTCAAGGGGGCCGAATACTTTCGCAAGGCACTGTATCTGTGACCAACAGATGCATATCTGTGTTCCCAGTCATGTGAAATCCATAGATTAGGGCCTAATGAATGTATTTCAATTGAATGATTAACATTTTTATTCAGTGTATAATTGACTGTTTTTTGCAGTTATTTTTCCTGGGAGAAGGGAGTGGTTTTAGGCGGGAAATCTCTGTAAATCTCAGTAACACAGTTCCCGCTAATCAGCCCTAATCCAATCCACATAGCCTGGAACTCTGTTTCACCGTTGCTTCACTACAGCAGTCTGGCAATCCTGAATCATATCATTGATTCCAGGCTACAGCATTCAACCTACAGTCTTCCTTGACATGAACCTCTCCTCAGTCTATCCAAACCGAAACTTTGGCCAGTACTTGACAGTCTGCACCCTCTTCCCTGTTCCTGTATTAAGGTTCATGTTCGGCTGCGAGGGCGGTTGAGGTGCCACCGGGAGGCTTTTCCTCCTCTCTTTACTCCTGTCTGTGATGGTGAAGCCTCGTTCGCTCTGCAGGTCGTGCAGGTTGAGCCTGGGGAGGAAGTGCGTGGCGACGTGCTGTGATTTGACCCTGGGGCTGGAGCCCATCTTGGCTTTGCCTCTTTTGTTGAGGGCTACGTACCAGTCCCGTCCCGTCCGGTGGTTCCGGTGCAACACCGAGGCGTACGTGTTGTAACTGTTCTCTTGGAAACGCTCCCGGAATCTACAGTCGTCCGTGAACCGCTCCTGAAAAATAAACACAAACAAGTTGTACAGTAATGTTACCAAGAGCAGAATGCTACTGTTAAACGTGTTACAACGCAGCAGGAAGGAACAAAGTGGCATTAATGACCTAACATAGAAATCCTCTTGATTATCTCCTTAAACCAATCAGCAAGCAAGCAAAAAAAAAAAAGCCACTGAGCATATTTGATCAGAACTTTCGTAAACCCTCCCTTTACATTTGTTTAATGTAACACTTTAAAGCATAAAAAAAGAAATGAGCCCTGGACACATCTAAAGGAGATGTGAGATATAGTTCTAAGAATATCTCCTTGATGATTGATGGCACATAGACAAAGCACTAATCTCCTAAAGAGAGTCCCAGCTCAGATGGAGAGGTGTAGGAATGGGGATAGAGTTGCAACATGGAACCGGACGAGATTGGGGAAAGGATACATTCAGGTGTTTTATATTCACTCTCAGTGTGTCTTGTGACTGAATGAATGGATGAGGTTCCATTTCCCAGGCTATAAACTATTAGGTCAGTCGTCGGTAGGGAGAGAGAGAGAGAGAGGCACCCTTCAATCTTCCTGCTGAATCCTACCTATGTTTGGCTGTGCAGATGAGTTTGATACATAGGTTCTCTTAGTAGTTGAGCGTGTGTGTGTTTTGTGTGTGTGTGTGGGGGGGGCATCTACATGTTTACAGACTGGTCAGGAAATTGGTCAGGGTCAGGGGTCACACTTTATTTTGATAGTCCGGATCTTTCATGTATAGATGCTCTACAGATGTCCATACTATTAACAAACTATCTGTTGTTAAGCAACTGCTTGCTGAGGTTACGGTTAGTGTTTGGTTTAGGATTAGAATAAAGGTCAAGGTCAGGGTTAGAGCTAGGGTTAGGGTTAGTAGACAGTGGGAATGTTAGTGATAGTCTGTAGAGCTTCGACAGACGCTCTCACAAACATTATTGTTAGTCTGTAGAGCTTCGACAGACGCTCTCACTAACATTAGTGTTAGTCTGTAGAGCTTCGACAGACGCTCTCACTAACATTAGTGTTAGTCTGTAGAGCTTCGACAGACGCTCTCACTAACATTAGTGTTAGTCTGTAGAGCTTCGACAGACGCTCTCACTAACATTAGTGTTAGTCTGTAGAGCTTCGACAGACGCTCTCACTAACATTAGTGTTAGTCTGTAGAGCTTCGACAGACGCTCTCACTAACATTAGTGTTAGTCTGTAGAGCTTCGACAGACGCTCTCACTAACATTAGTGTTAGTCTGTAGAGCTTCGACAGACGCTCTCACTAACATTAGTGTTAGTCTGTAGAGCATCGACAGATGGACTATCCAAATAAAGTGTTACTTGGTCAGTATTCTCAATGAAAGAAATTAGTTTTCAACGTTCAGGATTTTCTTGGAGACTGCGTCACCTCGAGATGCTTGTTTGATGAGCAGTTTCCTGTAAAGTGATAGGGGCGATAGTTTTTCTCCCCCCGACATAAAGGCAATTATCTAATCAGAGTAGGGACAGGAGAAACACGGCCTGAGGTAACATGGTAGTATGTCAACCAATTCTCACCCAGATGTTAACCAGCTGACTTCAGTTAATATCAGTGTGTGTCAACTGAGTGGTGTTAACGTCAGCAGTATTAGCACAGAACGACATACCACATTGTTCACTTGAGGTTCATATACTTCTTAGGGTGTTAGTTTAACCATGGTCAACTCCCAGGCAGGGCTTGTTTTACAGTCAGATTTAGTTTGTGGTCAACTCCCAGGCAGGGCTTGTTTTACAGTCAGATTTAGTTTGTGTCCAACTCCCAGGCAGGGCTTGTTTTACAGTCAGATTTAGTTTGTGTTCAACACCCAGGCAGGGCTTGTTTTACAGTCAGATTTAGTTTGTGTCCAACACCCAGGAAGGGCTAGTTTCAGATTAAACCTAGGGCATCTACTCCAGGACTACAAAACAAGAGAGTGAAGAATGTTTTTACTCTTGAGGGGTCTGGGAAACTGGCTCTCAATGTTTCTATGTATATCTTTCATGCCCTAGATGTTGTGAAATTCAACTCCTGGACACTATATCACATGGTATTGCCTATATTTTCATATGTCATTAATACATGCTGAGGCATAGGTCATTTTGTGGATCTTATTTCAAATGGCACTCTGGACCACTAGATTACATTAGTAAAGTAATTAAGAGGACCAGCAAATTATACTGAGAAGTGCCAAGGTGAAACTCCCCATTAAAAACAGAGTTTCCCGATTAACTTTTCTATCAACACAACTTTCTATAGAGTCAAAAGCCTCTGGAGCACGTTGAGGGATTCACTCTGGATTCTGTTGTTATTATAATGACATTTATTGTATCAGATTTCCAACACAGAAATAGAAGTGTAGAGTTAAACAAAACACTGCGACAACCGTACAATCTGTAAATCGCTGTGAGCCGTGTGCCCCACTGTAACCACGTCCTATTAGCAGTCGGTGTGTGTGTGTGTGTGTGTGTGTGTGTGTGTGTGTGTGTGTGTGTGTGTGTGTGTGTGTGTGTGTGTGTGTGTGTGTGTGTGTGTGTGTGTGTGTGTGTGCGTGCGTGCGCATGTGTGTGTGTGTGTGGAGAGCGAGGATAATCCAGACTAATTCTCCACTGATGGATCCTATACAGCTGGACTAACTATAATTGTGCCTGATTGGGGTTAGGCCTGTAAAACCAGTTAATGATGATCTCAGAGCAGATTACAGACCAGACTAGACTAGACCAGACCAGACTAGACTAGACCAGACTAGACCAGACCAGACTAGACTAGACCAGACGAGACTAGACTAGACGAGACCAGACGAGACTAGACTAGACCAGACCAGACTAGACCAGACTAGACGACTAGACCAGACCAGACCAGACTAGACCAGACTAGATCAGACTAGACCAGACCAGACCAGACTAGACCAGACCAGACTAGACAAGACCAGACTAGACTAGACTAGACCAGACCAGACTAGACTAGACCAGACTAGACAAGACAAGACCAGACCAGACTAGACAAGACCAGACCAGACCAGACTAGACCAGACCAGACTAGACAAGACAAGACCAGACTAGACTAGACTAGACTAGACTAGACCAGACTAGACCAGACCAGACTAGACAAGACAAGACAAGACAAGACAAGACCAGACTAGACTAGACTAGACTAGACTAGACTAGACTAGACCAGACCAGACTAGACCAGACTAGACTAGACTAGACCAGAGCAGAACAGACTGCTCATCATGGGTTTGAGTGTCTATGTGTGTGTGTGTGTGTGTGTGTGTGTGTGTGTGTGTGTGTGTGTGTGTGTGTGTGTGTGTGTGTGTGTGTGTGTGTGTGTGTGTGTGTGTGTGTGTGTGTGCGCTGCTCCTATCAAAGAGTTGCATAGATTGACAGACAGGAGCAGGGACTTCTTTGTCCCAGTACTCATTAGAGACCCAACATGTCAAATTATTGAATGACTCCACTCATTCAGCATAGAGATAAAACCCATTCCTCAACGTGCAGGAGAAATCACGAGATAGTTGTTGAATAATTAACAGCGACCTCTAACATTCAAGAAAATCATCATGATACAGGCAGTGAATGTGAATTGATTGATACAGTTAGTAAATGTGAACTGATTGATACAGGCAGTAAATGTGAACTAATTGATAAATGTGAACTAATTGATACAGGCAGTAAATGTGAACTAATTGATAAATGTGAACTAATTGATACAGGCAGTAAATGTGAACTAATTGATAAATGTGAACTAATTGATACAGGCAGTAAATGTGAACTAATTGATACATGTGAACTAATTGATACAGGCAGTAAATGTGAACTGATTGATAAATGTGAACTAATTGATACAGGCAGTAAATGTGAACTAATTGATACATGTGAACTAATTGATACAGGCAGTAAATGTGAACTAATTGATACAGGCAGTAAATGTGAACTGATTGATAAATGTGAACTGATTGATACAGGCAGTAATGTGAACTGATTGATACAGGCAGTAATGTGAACTGATTGATACAGGCAGTAATGTGAACTGATTGATAAATGTGAACTAATTGATACAGGCAGTAAATGTGAACTAATTGATACAGGCAGTAATGTGAACTGATTGATACAGGCAGTAAATGTGAACTGATTGATAAATGTGAACTAATTGATACAGGCAGTAATGTGAACTGATTGATACAGGCAGTAAATGTGAACTGATTGATACAGGCAGTAATGTGAACTAATTGATACAGGCAGTAAATGTGAACTGATTGATAAATGTGAACTAATTGATACAGGCAGTAAATGTGAACTAATTGATACAGGCAGTAATGTGAACTGATTGATACAGGCAGTAATGTGAACTAATTGATACAGGCAGTAAATATGAACTGATTGATACAGGCAGTAATGTGAACTAATTGATACAGGCAGTAAATGTGAACTGATTGATACAGGCAGTAATGTGAACTGATTGATACAGGCAGTAAATGTGAACTAATTGATACAGGCAGTAAATGTGAACTAATTGATACAGGCAGTAATGTGAACTGATTGATAAATGTGAACTAATTGATACAGGCAGTAAATGTGAACTAATTGATACAGGCAGTAAACGTGAACTAATTGATACAGGCAGTAATGTGAACTGATTGATACAGGCAGTAATGTGAACTGATTGATACAGGCAGTAAATGTGAACTGATTGATACAGGCAGTAATGTGAACTGATTGATACAGGCAGTAATGTGAACTGATTGATACAGGCAGTAAATGTGAACTGATTGATACAGGCAGTAATGTGAACTGATTGATAAATGTGAACTAATTGATACAGGCAGTAAATGTGAACTAATTGATACAGGCAGTAAATGTGAACTAATTGATACAGGCAGTAATGTGAACTGATTGATAAATGTGAACTAATTGATACAGGCAGTAAATGTGAACTGATTGATACATGTGAACTAATTGATACAGGCAGTAAATGTGAACTGATTGATAAATGTGAACTGATTGATACAGGCAGTAAATGTGAACTAATTGATACAGGCAGTAAATGTGAACTAATTGATACAGGCAGTAATGTGAACTGATTGATAAATGTGAACTAATTGATACAGGCAGTAAATGTGAACTAATTGATACATGTGAACTAATTGATACAGGCAGTAAATGTGAACTGATTGATAAATGTGAACTGATTGATACAGGCAGTAATGTGAACTGATTGATACAGGCAGTAATGTGAACTGATTGATACAGGCAGTAATGTGAACTGATTGATACAGGCAGTAATGTGAACTGATTGATAAATGTGAACTAATTGATACAGGCAGTAAATGTGAACTGATTGATACAGGCAGTAATGTGAACTGATTGATACAGGCAGTAATGTGAACTAATTGATACAGGCAGTAAATGTGAACTGATTGATACAGGCAGTAATGTGAACTAATTGATACAGGCAGTAAATGTGAACTGATTGATACAGGCAGTAATGTGAACTGATTGATACAGGCAGTAAATGTGAACTAATTGATACAGGCAGTAAATGTGAACTAATTGATACAGGCAGTAATGTGAACTGATTGATAAATGTGAACTAATTGATACAGGCAGTAAATGTGAACTAATTGATACAGGCAGTAAATGTGAACTAATTGATACAGGCAGTAATGTGAACTGATTGATACAGGCAGTAATGTGAACTGATTGATACAGGCAGTAAATGTGAACTAATTGATACAGGCAGTAATGTGAACTGATTGATACAGGCAGTAATGTGAACTGATTGATACAGGCAGTAAATGTGAACTGATTGATACAGGCAGTAATGTGAACTGATTGATAAATGTGAACTAATTGATACAGGCAGTAAATGTGAACTAATTGATACAGGCAGTAAATGTGAACTAATTGATACAGGCAGTAATGTGAACTGATTGATAAATGTGAACTAATTGATACAGGCAGTAAATGTGAACTAATTGATACAGGCAGTAAATGTGAACTAATTGATACAGGCAGTAAATGTGAACTAATTGATACAGGCAGTAAATGTGAACTAATTGATACAGGCAGTAAATGTGAACTAATTGATACAGGCAGTAAATGTGAACTAATTGATACAGGCAGTAATGTGAACTGATTGATAAATGTGAACTAATTGATACAGGCAGTAATGTGAACTGATTGATAAGTAACCAATTCCTCAACTCTAGAAAAAATGAATCTCACAAGATGTTTGTCTTGTGGCTCCCTAACTAACTGCTAAAAATACCTTTGGTGGGAAACTGTAAACTGTAGGATGTACAAGCGGATGGAGATGACCACGTCCTCAACCCTACAATGCCTTGTATAACCCTGTTCTAGTTGGTTCTGAAACAACAGCACCGTTCTGCTTTGTTGAAGAGTGCAGCATAGCAGAACAAGATGCCATTACAGCCATTCTGTAA
>NC_088236.1:7906445-7913945 GCF_036934945.1 Oncorhynchus masou masou | reverse complement strand
TGAAAAATTCTAACCTGCTTGTACACAGAGTGTCCCTCCCTCCCTCCCTCCCTCCCTCCATCCATCCATCCATCCATCCATACACCTCACTGTGTGGAGCTGTACAAGCCTCCCTCTCTCTGTCTCTGTGTCTCTCTCTTCCTGTCTTTCTCCCCTCTCTCTCTCTTTCTCTCTCTCTCTCTCTCTCTGGACTAATCTTTTCTAACACATGTATATAGGGAGAGGCTTGTATCTATCTACCCAGCCTGTCAGCCCAGGCTTCCTACTGCCGTCTGTCAACGGAACAGAGGAACTTGCTGGCTGGCTGTCCGCCTGGCTGGCTGACTGGCTGGCTGTCTGGCTGGCTGACTGGCCTGCTTACAAGCAGCAGTCTGTCTGTCTGTCTGTCTGTCTGTCTGGCTGTCTGTCTGGCTGTCTGGCTGGCTGTCTGGCTGTCTGGCTGGCTGTCTGGCTGGCTGTCTGGCTGGCTGCAGAGTGCAGATATGAAGTCATTCATTTAAAAAAAGGGGGACATCTGCAACTCTCATGTGTCTTAGTGTTCAGGTAAAGTTCACTACAATGCAATAAACAATGTAGTTTCTGCACGCCTCTCCTCAGATATAAAATGGGATCCATATTGGGCCGCGTACGACGCCCTGAAGCCTTCCTAACTTGGACTAGCCTCTCCTTCAAAATGCAATGTCCGTATCCAAAATGGTCGCAAAAGTAGTCCGCTACAGTATAAAGCGAATAGGGTGTCATTTCAGACACAGACAACGGTAGTTAACTGGCTACTTACCACGGACACAGAAAACGGTAGTTAATTGGCTACTTACCACGCTCACAGACAACGGTAGTTAATAGGCTACTTACCAAATCCAATTTTTATTTGTCACATACACATGGTTAGCAGATGTTAATGCGAGTGTGGCAAAATGCTTGTGCTTCTAGTTCCGACAATGCAGTAATAACCAACGAGTAATCTAACCTAACAATTCCAAAACTACTGTCTTATACACAAGTGTAAGGGGATAAAGAATATGTACATAAAGATATATGAATGAGTGATGGCACAGAGCAGCATAGGCAAGATACAGTAGATGGTATTGAGTACAGTATATACATATGAGATGAGTATGTAAACAAAGTGGCATAGTTAAAGTGGCTAGTGATACATGTATTACATAAGGATGCAGTAGATGATATAGAGTACAGTATATACGTATACATATGAGATGAGTAATGTAGGGTATGTAAACATTATATTAGGTAGCATTGTTTAAAGTGGCTAGTGATATATTTTACATCATTTCCCATCAATTCCCATTATTAAAGTGGCTGGAGTTGAGTCAGTGTGTTGGCAGCAGCCACTCAATGTTAGTGGTTGCTGTTTAACAGTCTGATGGCCTTGAGATAGAAGCTGTTTTTCAGTCTCTCGGTCCCAGCTTTGATGCACCTGTACTGACCTCGCCTTCTGGATGATAGCGGGGTGAACAGGCAGTGGCTCGGGTGGTTGTTGTCCTTGATGATCTTTATGGCCTTCCTGTAACATCGGTATAGGTGTCCTGGAGGGCAGGTAGTTTGCCCCCGGTGATGCGTTGTGCAGACCTCACTACCCTCTAGAGAGCCTTACGGTTGTGGGCGGAGCAGTTGCCGTACCAGGTGGTGATACAGCCCGCCAGGATGCTCTCGATTGTGCATCTGTAGAAGTTTGTGAGTGCTTTTGGTGACAAGCCAAATTTCTTCATCCTCCTGAGGTTGAAGAGGCGCTGCTGCGCCTTCTTCACGATGCTGTCTGTGTGAGTGGACCAATTCAGTTTGTCTGTGATGTGTATGCCGGGGAACTTAAAACTTACTACCCTCTCCACTACTGTTCCATCGATGTGGATAGGGGGGTGTTCGCTCTGCTGTTTCCTGAAGTCCACAATCATCTCCTTAGTTTTGTTGACGTTGAGTGTGAGGTTATTTTCCTGACACCACACTCCGAGGGTCCTCACCTCCTCCCTGTAGGCCTTCTCTTCGTTGTTGGTAATCAAGCCTACCACTGTTGTGTCGTCCGCAAACTTGATGATTGAGTTGGAGGCGTGCGTGGCCACGCAGTCGTGGGTGAACAGGGAGTACAGGAGAAGGCTCAGAACGCACCCTTGTGGGGCCCCAGTGTTGAGGATCAGCGGGGTGGAGATGTTGTTGCCTACCCTCACCACCTGGGGGCGGCCCGTCAGGAAGTCCAGTACCCAGTTGCACAGGGCGGGGTCGAGACCCAGGGTTTCGAGCTTGATGACGAGCTTGGAGGGTAATATGGTGTTAAATGCCGAGCTGTAGTCGATAAACAGCATTCTCACATAGGTATTCCTCTTGTCCAGATGGGTTAGGGCAGTGTGCAGTGTGGTTGAGATTGCATCGTCTGTGGACCTATTTGGGAGGTAAGCAAATTGGAGTGGGTCTCGGGTGTCAGGTAGGGTGGAGGTGATATGGTCCTTGACTAGTCTCTCAAAGCACTTCATGATGACGGAAGTGAGTGCTACGGGGCGGTAGTCGTTTAGCTCAGTTACCTTAGCTTTCTTGGGAACAGGAACAATGGTGGCCCTCTTGAAGCATGTGGGAACAGCAGACTGGTATAGGGATTGATTGAATATATCCGTAAACACACCAGCCAGCTGGTCTGCGCATGCTCTGAGGGCGCGGCTGGGGATGCCGTCTGGGCCTGCAGCCTTGCGAGGGTTAACACGTATAAATGTTTTACTCACCTCGGCTGCAGTGAAGGAGAGTCCGCATGTTTTCGTTGCAGGCCGTGTCAGTGGCACTGTATTGTCCTCAAAGCGGGCAAAAAAGTTATTTAGTCTGCCTGGGAGCAAGACATCCTGGTCCGTGACTGGGCTGGTTTTCTTTTTGTAGTCCGTGATTGACTGTAGACCCTGCCACATACCTCTTGTGTCTGAGCCGTTGAATTGAGATTCTGCTTTGTCTCTATACTGACGCTTAGCTTGTTTGATAGCCTTGCGGAGGGAATAGCTGCACTGTTTGTATTTGGTCATGTTTCAGGTCACCTTGCCCTGATTAAAAGCAGTGGTTCGCGCTTTCAGTTTCACGCGAATGCTGCCATCAATCCACGGTTTCTGGTTTGGGAATGTTTAATCGTTGCTACCACGGTAGTTAACCTCTTACATCTATGGGGGCGATATTTCATTATTGGATAAAAACATGTGCCCGTTTTAAGCGCAATATTTTGTCACAAAAAGATGCTCGACTATGCATATAATTGACAGCTTTGGAAAGAAAACACTCTGACGTTTCCAAAACTGCAAAGATATTGTTTGTGAGTGCCCCAGAACTGATGCTACAGGCGAAACCAAGATGAAACTTCAAACCGGAAATGAGCAGGATTTTTGAGGCTCTGTTTTTCATTGTCTCCTTATATGGCTGTGAATGTGCAAGGAATGAGCCTGCCCGATCTATCGTTTCCCCAAGGTGTCTGCAGCATTGTGACGTATTTGTAGGCATATCATTGGAAGATTGACCATAAGAGACTACATTTGCCAGGTGTCCGCCCGGTGTCCTCCGTCGAAATTGGTGCGTCATCTTCGGCTGCGCGTCTTTTTCCAAGCGATTCAGAGGAGAAAGTAAACATCCACGAACGATATATCAATGAAGAGATATGTGAAAAACACCTTGAGGATTGATTCTAAACAGCGTTTGCCGTGTTTCAGTCAATATTATGGAGTTAATTTGGAAAACAGTTCGCCGTTTTGATGACTGAATTTTCGTTTTTTTTGGTACCCAAACGTGATGTACAAAACGAAGCAATTTCTCCTGCACAAAGAATATTTCAGGAAAAACTGAACATTTGCTATGTAATTGAGAGTCTCCTCATTGAAAACATCCGAAGTTCTTCAAAGGTAAATGATTTTATTTGAATCCTTTTCTGGTTTTTGTGCAAATGTTGCCCGCTAAATGCTACGCTAAATGCTACGCTAGCTATCAAAACTCTTACACAAATGCTTGTTTTGCTATGGTTCAAAAGCATATTTTGAAAATCTGAGATGACAGTGTTGTTAAGAAAAGGCTAAGCTTGAGAGCTAGCACATTCATTTCATTTCATTTGCGATTTTCATAAATAGTTAACGTTACGTTATGCTAATGAGCTTGAGGCTATAACTGGATACAGGTTTTTTCATAGCCAAACGTGAACAAAACAGAGCGATTTGTCCTACACAAATAATATTTTTTGAAAAACTGAACATTTGCTATCTAACTGAGAGTCTCCTCATTGAAAACATCTGAAGTTCTTCAAAGGTAAATGATTTTATTTGAATGGTTTTCTTGTTTTTGTGAAAATGTTGCTGGCTGAATTCTAGGCTTATAGCTATGCTAGCTATCAATACTCTTACACAAATGCTTGTTTAGCTATGGTTGAAAAGCATATTTTGAAAATCTGAGATGACATTGTTGTTAACAAAAGTCTAAGCTTGAGAGCAAATATATTTATTTCATTTCATTTGCGATTTTCATGAATAGTTAACGTTGCGTTATGCTAATGAGCTTGAGGCTATAAATAGGATCCCGGATCCGGGAATGCTCGACGCAAGAAGTTAATAGGCTACTTACCACGCTCACAGACAATGGTAGTTAATAGGCTACTTACCACGGACACAGACAACGGTAGTTGATAGGCTACTTACCACGGCGTGAAGCCTTCCTCTCTTGTTCATGGACAGGAATTTGTTACTGTAGACTCCTCGGATACCGATGACACCCTGAGATACAGCAAAGAGCTCCAGGACACCTGAGAAACAACATGTTGTTGTCATCACAACAGCAGGATAAATGAATGTATTGGATACTATTTTTGAGATATCCTCTCTATATTTGTCTCTCTCTGTCACCTCTGTCGCTCTGTCTGTCGCTCTGTCTGTCTGTCTGTCTGTCTGTCTGTCTGTCTGACTGTGTCTGTCTCTCTCTAGGTTTCTCAATCAAACCAGTAGAACATACAGAAGATTAGAACATACAGTAGAACATATAACAGAACATAGAGTACAACATAATGTAGAACATACAGCAGAACATACAGCCAAACATACAGTAGAACATATAGTAGAACATAAAGTAGAACATAATGTAGAACACACAGTAGAACATATAGCAGAACACACAGCAGAACATATAACAGAACATACAGCCGAACATACAGTAGAACACACAGTAGAACATTCAGTAGAACTTAATGTTGAACACACAGTAGAACATATAGCAGAACATACAGCAGAACATACAGTAGAACATACAGTAGAACACACAGTAGAACATACAGTACAACGCACAGTAGAAGATAATGTAGAACATACAGTACAACACACAGTAGAACATAATGTAGAACATACAGTACAACATAAAGTAGAACATACAGGTGAACATACAGTAGAACACACAGCAGAGTATACAGTAGAACAAAATGTAGTACACAGTAGAACATGCAGCAGAACACACCTTAGAACATACAGCAGAACATAATGTAGATTAGAGCATACAGTAGATTAGAACATACAGTAGAATAGAACATACAGTAGATTAGAACATACAGTAAAACATACAGTAGAACATACAGTAGATTCGAACAAACAGTAGAACATACAGTAGAAAACACAGTAGAAAATACAGTAGAACATAATGTAGAACATACAGTAGAACATAATGTAGAACATACAGTGGATTAGACATACAGAAGATTGGAACATAGGGTAGATTAGAACATACAGAAGAGTAGAACATACAGTAGATTAGAAAATACAGTAGAACACACAGTAGAACATAATGTAGAACACACAGTAGAACTAAATGTAGAACAACATGTAAAACATACAGTAGAAAATACAGCAGACCATAATGAGGAACATACAGTAGAAAATACAGTAGATCATACAGTAAAACATACAGCAGAACATACAGTAGAACATACAGCAGAACACACAGCAGAATATACAGTAGAACAAACATTAGAACGTACAGCAGAACACACAGCAGAACATACAGCAAACATACAGCAGAACATACAGCAGAACACACAGTGGAACATAATATAAAACAAAATAGAACAAATAGAAGTACATTGAGTAAAACATAATGTAGAACATACAGTAGATTAGAACATACAGTGGAATTTAATGTAGAACACACAGTAGAACATACAGTAGAGCATGCAGCAGAACACACAGCAGAACATAATGTAGAACATAATGTAGAACATACAGTAGATTAAGAAGATTGGAACATACTGTAGATTGGAACATACTGTAGATTAGAACATACTGTAGATTAGAACATACAGTAGATTAGAACATACAGTAGATGAGAACATACAGAAGATTAGAACACAAGTAGAATATACAGTAGAACATACAGAAGAACACACAGTAGAACATACAGTAGAATAGAACATATAGTAGAACATACAGTAGATTAGAATATACAGTAGATTAGAACATACAGTAGAATATAACATATAGTAGAACATACAGCAGAACATACAGTACAAAATACAGTAGAGCACAGAGTAGAACATACAGCAGAACACACAGTGGAACATACAGTAGAACGCACAGTAGAACACACAGCAGAAAATACAGCAGAACATATAGCAGAACATACAGCCAAACATACAGTAGAACACACAGTAGAACATAATGTTGAACACACAGTAGAACATACAGCAGAACACACAGTAGAACATACAGTACAACGCACAGTAGAAGACAATGTAGAACATACAGTACAACACACAGTAGAACATATTGTAGAACATTACAGTACAACATAATGTAGAACATACAGCAGAACATACAGGTGAACATACAGTAGAACACACAGCAGAATATACAGTAGAACAAAATGTAGTACACAGTAGAACATGCAGCAGAACATAATGTAGATTAGAGCATACAGTAGATTAGAACATACAGTAGAATAGAACTTACAGTAGATTAGAACATACAGTAGAACATACAGTAGATTAGAACATACAGTAAAACATACAGTAGAACATACAGTAGGGTAGAACATACAGTAGAGCGTACAGTAGATTAAAACATACAGTAGAACGTAAAGTAGATTAAAACATACAGTAGAACATACAGTAGAACGTAAAGTAGATTAAAACATACAGTAGAACATACAGTAGATTAAAACATACAGTAGAACATACAGTAGAGTAGAACATACAGAATAACATACTGTAGAACATACAGTAGAATGTAAAGTAGATTAAAACATACAGTAGAACATACAGTAGAACATACAGTAGAGTAGAACATACATTAGAACGTAAAGTAGATTAAAACATACAGTAGAACATACTGTGGAACATACAGTAGAGTAGAACATACAGTAAAACGTACAGTAGAGTAGAACATACAGTAGATTAGAATATACAGTAGATTAGAACATACAGTAGAACATATAGTAGATTAGAACATACAGTAGAACATACAGTAGATTAGAACATACATTAGATCATGCTGCAGAACATAC